>NW_017300059.1:1715965-1753274 GCF_001594075.2 Trachymyrmex cornetzi | reverse complement strand
ATTAAATTAACAAGATTATTTTCAATTATATATAAACTATATAATCTCATCTATCAATATATTTTTTCTGTACGCACGCGTGTGTTAACTATATGTATATATACATAATTGTATATATACAATACACGCACATACATATATACACATACACACACATATATATATATATATATATAAGTGCATATATAATATTTAAAAAAATATATATATATAAAGACTTCAAAAAATTAAAATACCATCCCTCACAAATGCTGAAATTTTGGAAGTAATATTGTACACGAGGAAACATAACATGCCTCAAAAAGGTTCCACATTATAATTAGATTAAAAATTTATATACAATCCCATTCTAATATATGTATAAAATCCTAGAATGTAGTGCCGCGCACCACTCCAGGTTCTCGTTTAAAAAATTTTTTTTAATTTACATTTATGAAACTTATGATTACAATGTATCTTTAATGTGTTACATGAATTGGAAGCAAATGCAACTATACATTAAATAATAATAATTCAATTTGTCCTAATGGTTTTTCACTTGTATACTCGTACTCATTTCGAAAATTCTTTATGATATTTGAATTACAACAGTTTATGAAGAAATTGATCAAGAAAAAACGAATATATATAAATGATATGGATATAAACAAATGTCACATTGTTATTTGTACAATACATTTTACAGAATTTCTAGTTTTTTTTATATACGTTATAATATATGTATTATAAAATTTGTCAACGAAATGTGGAAATTACGTGTTGAAAATTACAATAAGTACCAGCATGCTACTAGTGAAAAGAAATAATATTTTGTCAATTTATTTTATGTTCATATTTTAAGTATACGCTCTTAAATACAATTGCTGTTTGTTCATGGATTCACATATATGAATATATGATCGTAAAACGTAACTTAAACTAAGCTCAAAGCAAAGAAATAGGCATACATGCGTTTTCTAACGTGAAAATATCAAACATTGTTATTATACGCGTTGAAATAATGCTATCATATCCTATTTTAACGACTCGTTAAAAAGTCTACCATTATTTTTTAACAATCCAGTTTTTATTTATTATTAAAGGCGCGAAGTGAACGTCTAATAGTAACGTTTCAAAATCAAAGAGTTCGGTTCAGTTGATGAGTCCAACAATTGAACACGATCGGACAATTCAACTTTGGAAGTCGTTCTCTCTCAATACCATCTCTTAACCGTAATTATTCTAATCGTTAAAGATACATAATTAAATGGGTAATATATGTATCGACGAATTTCATCCTGGAGTGGTGGCGGCCAAGCAATGGCTCTCTTAATATCATCTTAGTCACATTTCTTGACTAACGGTATGTGAAAGTAATTGGGAACAATACCTTGCACTTGTCACTCAGTTTGAGCGCAAGCACGTGTCTTCCATCGCTGCGCCGTGCAATACATGCGTATGTGAACACAGGAACCACGTTGTCTGTACGTGTGTGTGATGTGTGTAAGTTAAATGGAAGCGCGTGTACGCGTGGGACACGTCGTAACTTTGTAACTATTCTTGCTCTTATACTCAAACGGATTAATTTAAATTCTCATGCAGAATGAAATGAATCTGTGCCGTGAATTAGCGTAGAACAGATAATTTCAATTATTCGCTTATGTAAAAAATTCAAGGGAAGAATAAGCACAGAACCGATAAAAAAAATATCAGGAAGAAAAAGAAAAACAAATATATTCTGAACTGTGTTATGTACATGTCTCTGTAGATGCCTAGAAATATAATTCGTATATTATACACGTGCAGACTTCTTAGTTTGTCATTTTCATTTTGTCGTAATCAGGAGCTACGCGCGTATCGGAATAACAAGGCCATGTTTCTTTTGTTATCAAAGACGTTATATATAAAATATTTATTCTTTTTCTTTCTTTGATTGAGCAATGGCAATCAGCACATTATATTCATTCATTTGTTCTGCTACGAAAATATAAAAGTATGTACAATTCAATAAATTAATCCTCAAAGGGGCATGAGGTATGATACTATCGCTGTACAATGCCCGATAGATGATTCGAAATGAACTACAGGAAAGTTCTTAATAAAACTACAAACAAATTGACTGGAGATTGATTTCGTATAGATGGCAATGATGGAATTCTTTCAAATTGTGTCTATATATACGTTTATATGTATATATATATATATATATATGCATATATATATATTTCTTTGTTATGTAATATATATAATTGCAACTATCATTCAACGTAAAAGAAGAGGAAAAAAGTAGTAAAGATTATGATAAAAGAATTTCAATTAAGAATTGAATCTCTGTATATACCTCTACACGAATAAACAGGTCCTGTGTTCACTTTATCACAGCAATTATCTAAGCAGATTTCAGTTGGGAAGAAATCTTGATTAAGACTTACACGAGAGTTAACAATTGAATATTCTGACGATTGAAAGATACTCAAAACAACTCACTGGACCCAATGGCTCCCCCACCACTCCAGAGTGTGATAATTCTGAGTCTGTAAAATCGAATTTTTTTTCACTTTTTTTCTTTCCCTCTCTTTTTTTCACTCGCTCGCTCGCTCGCTCGCTCTCTCTCTCTCTCTCTCTCTCTCTCTCTCTCGCTCGCTCTCTTTCGCTCTTTCTCACTAGCACGACTCTATGTACATCGTATCGATTTAAACGATATTTTACACGAATCTGCCTGAAGATTCTCTATACTTCACTTTGGTAATTTTCCAAATATCGATCTTTTTCTTACTTTCTTTCCTTTCTGTTTATAACAAATCCGCTTGCTGTTCCACTGATTGCTCACTATAATTTTCACTGACGTGCCCTATTTGTTCGATCGATTGTACCACATTTTGCTGCGCTGAATCTTCAGCTGGAATGGGTGCTTCATATTCACACTGTTCCTCTTCACCCTGCTGCGTTAGCGCTAAATCGTTGCTGGAGAAATGATCCACACCAATTTCGAAGGCGTTGGTCTCATCATTTTTATAACTCATCTCATCAACATTGTTATCGTTCGATACACTTGCAAATTCGTTTTCTCTGTCACCATGCATCATATTTTGCTCGTGGATTACCGACTCATCTTGATTCTCTTGCATCAGAAGATTCTGTTGATTGATAGCCAAGGCTGAAGCATCAAAGTCATCCTTCGCTTCTAATTTGCTGCCATCCGATGTCTCCATTTTATTTTCGGCTTCTTCCGACGGCATCTCATCCACGTCATCCGTCATTTGTGGGCTAATATTGCCCCACCTAGATTTTCGATTTCGATTACGGTTCTCCCGCTCGGACATGTTTTTATAATCTTGATGCTTTGCTAATTTTTGCTTGTCTCGTGGAAGATGATTCTCGCGTTGTCCGTGTCCATCGGGTTCCTGTCCAGACCATGGTGTGGGTCCACCGCCCTCCTGATTTCTCCATGGTCCATCTGGTCCATGCATTGCCGGTGGACCCATCGGGCCAAACGGTGGTCGGATATGTGGTCCTGGACGACCGCGCATTTCATCGAACGGCGGTCGGAAGAAAGAGTCCGATTCTCTTGGATCGAATGGTGGACCTCGAGGTGCGAACGGCGGCCTCATCCCGGGCCTCATACCTCTTGGACCCATGCCACGTAGATGGAACATGAGAGGACCTACAAAAGACACAGCAAAGTGACACACGCACGAAGCCAACATAATTATATTCGCTGTAAATAATAAAACAGGTCACTTCGTTTGCTTTCTATCATATTACATATTTTTTAACATGTAAATCGCGGAGTAAAGAAATTAAATGAACAAATTAACATTAAGAAATTCATACGGATAGTTACAGATATAATTATTATGTATAAAAATGTGATATAAGTTTATCAAAAGTTTATAACTGCTGCTGTTTCATGCAATACATGCGTATGTGAGCACAGGAACCGATATCGAGTATTTTATACAATAAGAAATATAAAGCTTCTGGAATAATATTTACTTATTATTTTTTTCTCTTCCTTTTTTTTTTAATTAAAATCAAATTTAAAATATTTAATTATTACGAGTTATATTATTTCTTTTTAATGCATTTGATTGTTCTTAATTAATAAAATTTATGAGTATTTTGTAAATCAGAAATTTTAGTGTCTCTATATTATATTTCAAATGAATGTGATACATATAATAATTAGTAAAAAATTAAAAATAGATAATAAATTAGAACTGTTTGTAAAAGTTTAAGTAACTGATTGCAGCCAATCTCTCTAACATTAAATATATTAAATATTTAATATATAATATTAAAACCTAATATTAATATTGACTATCTGCTATCGAAATAGAGATATTAAAATTTTAATACTTTTTAAAAGAATTTTTTGGAATTTCGCAGGGGGGCTCCAAATGGGAATGGCGGTTTCATAATTGGCATGTCTCGGGTTTTATCCGCCATCATACGTATGGATTTTAAATTCCTAATCTGCATGAAACGTCTCCCTAGACCACGTTGGAATATATGTACATGGCTAGCAACTATATATCACGTAAAACAACTATTGTTCATAAAGAATCTTTAGAACAGATCAAGATTCACTCAGAATTATGGAGTAAATCGATTGATCGATTGGTAGTAATTGGTAAGAATTATTTCAATTTGCAACAAGAAACATGGCCTTATATTAAATGCTAATATCTCATACAATAACTAGTTTCTAACATAAACTACCAAATACAATTACAAAGAATAGAAAATTTATATCTTACCGGGTCCTCTGGCTCCACGTGGTCCAAATCCATCAGGACCAACCGGTCCTCTCGGTCCTTTTGGCCCCATTAAAGGCGGCATTCCAAACACCGGTTCCATCGGCCCACCAAAGAATTCCCTTCTGCGGAGATCAAAGTCGGAGCGCTCATTGTGACCCCTGTGATCGAAGCCGTCCTGCATTCGCGGATCAAATCCATCACGTCTCATCTCGTACTCGAAACGCTCACGTTCGTATTCGTCTACGGGCGGTCTGCGAGGACCACGTTCTGGTCGTTCAAACTCGTCTCTAGCCGGGCCTAGTCTACCCGGCGGAAAGTCGTCAGGCCGAGGCCCATTGTGGCCTAACCTATTCTCATAGTGTTCTTCCGGGAACATGCCAGGCTGCATTCTAGGATCGTGGAAGTCGTCCATCTGTGAAGCCCTCGGTCCACCGCGCGGCGGGAAATTCTGTCGATCAGGCCGGTCGGGCAGGCCGCGTTGCGGAAACTCGCGTGTGTCTGGCGGTCCGCTCCGGAAATCCGGTCCTCGAGGAAAGTCGGTTCGATCCGGAGGCATCACTCCAGGGAACTTAGGTAGGTCCATCAATGAGATCGGCATGTCACCGGGTGGCCGTCGTACTCCACCTCCGGGACTTTCTTCAAAGTTCCTGTCGTTCCGTTCGTTGTTACGCTCAGCTCGGTTGCCACGCATGTTCCTATCCATCCGGTCATCCAGCGGTAACGTACCGTCCGCTAACTGCCGTAGTCGTTCAGCTAGACTGGGCTTGTTTTCCTTCTTCATGCCCTCGCCTTCTTGAATGTTTTGATTTTGTCCACTAGGTCCTTCCGAGTGTCTGCTGCTGCTCTCCCGACTATCCCGGGTCTCACGGCTGTCTCTGTCGCGTCTATCATCCCTCTCTCTGTCACGACCGTCACGATTATCTCTCCGTCTATTATCTCGACCGCGATCTCGTCCTCTTCCTCTATCTCTGCCACGATCTATTCTGCATTCGTTGATATCCATGCGATCTCCACGATCTCGATCATTCCGTTCTCTCCTTTCCCTGTTCTCCCGATCACGTTCCCGTTCTTTGTACTCGCGAGATTGGTCGTTCTCCATACGACAATCATTTACATTGCTGCTTATATTCATCGCCGCGATCAACTGATCACTGAGATTCGGCTTGTCCTTAGGCAAGTTGCTGTTCAAACTTTGCGGCATTGCATCCTCCATCTCTACGTCCATATCATCCGAGTGATGCTGTTGTTGAGGTAGTTGCATCTGCATTGGTGGCGCCGGACCAACTCCGTACGGTTGTCGTAACATCGGCAAGTTCGGCATACTCGTCTCTGTCGTAGGCGGTGGTACTCCAATCGGTGGAACATTGTGCGGCATACCTGTAATGTTCAGGATCTCGTATCCTGTTTGGCTCTAATTAGCCAACTTTACTGGGCGATAAGCATATTAAGTATTATCGCGGATTCGATTAAAATTAGATCTGAGAATACACACGTGTACTACATTAGCGCTGATAATTTTAATTATAATATTTCTATTCTGTTTCTATATATACAAGTTATTTTCGTTTAAATCTCAGCAAGACAGGAAAATATCCTATTATATAATTCTTAAAGTAATAGATCATAAAAAGTACAAGGATATGAGTTAAGACTACATTTAAAATATATGTAAATATATATATAAAACTCTATCATATTAATTCTGATACATAATGTAATTTGTAATGTAGTGAATAAAAAAATATCAGATACACGGCTCAATAATGGTTTTTGAATTATGATGTATCAAAGTAAAATTTTTACCCACAAAGCATTTTTAATACGCTATAGTTCAAAAACTATCCATTATTCAGTCTTGTGTCAATATCTTTTGTTCACGGCATTATAAACTAGATATGTGAAAACTAAATTATTTTAACAATTTTCTATATAATTAATATGAGATCCTTTCATAAAAAATTGAATAAAAATTTAATTTTTTATCACTAATACACCGCAATATGACAAATACTTTATAGTATAGTTATAGAAAATTATGTAGCTATTGCAAATATCTCAAGACACTATTTTATTAATTATACTTATTAAAGAATTGTACATACCAGTGGAATTTGGCTTATCCGAAGGCGCTGCAGGTGCGGGCAGTGGAATTTGCGTCAATAAACTTACGCCAACACCTGCTCCAAATGGCGGATTTACTGGTGGTGTCAACATGGTTTGCATCATGCCGGGTGGTCCCAGTAGACTCTGCATGTTAGGTGGTGGTACTCCGATTGGAACATTCGGCATTAGTCCATGCGGCATTTGTAGGCCCATGTGGCTAATCATTCCTGTATCAAATTTGTAATATCCAAGAATTGAAAGATACTTTACTAGAAACCTCATCAAATCGTAGCATCATCATAGATATCTGCTGTGATGTAAAAAAAATGTTTTTCCTTATGAAGTATGTACAACTCAAGAAAAAATAATAAAATAAAGAATATTATGGCTTGTATATAAAAAAAAATAATATAATATATAATTCAAACCATATTAAAACTATTGTATAATACTGAAAATAACTATATTGATTATATATACTACATTTATATATCGCACTTGCAACATCGTACTCATCTAAATATTCATAAAAAAACGAATTGAATTTAAAAACTGAGATAAACGCTATAATCTTACGTGGCACTCCAGGTGGCATTGTAAATGCTGGCGGCATCATTTGCAACTGAGTGTTCGGTGGAGGCAGTAGCGCAGCCGATGTTGGTGGCCTGATTGGTGGCGGTTGACTAGTGTCGACTAATTGCTGTTGCTGCGGCGGCTGCTGTTGTTGTTGCTGTGAATTAGCCGGTGGCTGTATGACATTAACGATACCATCCGTCAAAGTGGGGATAGGAGCGCCAGTGGCAACTATTGCTTGCTGTTGCAGATGCAACTGTTGTTGCAAAACATCTGCACTTGTGCCAGTGTGTTTCAACTTCCCTGTGGTATAAAAAAAAAAAACATAAGGCTTGTTCTTTGCAACTACACTAGACTGCACTTTCTATCTCCCTTTCATCAAATATATGCCTATTTGATTTTAAGTAAAGGTTAGTTCAGCTACAAAGAACAAACCTACATATTTTAGAATTTATAACTAATTATGACATGTAATAATATGTATGGTACGAATATACTTTTTAACAGCATATCGTCAATTATTTTAGTAATATAATAAATAATATTTTTGATCAATATAAAACTATTCAGAGTTCTATTTCAACAAGACTGATTCACAGTCGGATTTCAGTTTAAAGATATTACTCTGATTTTAATCTCGTAAGTTGGTTCAAGTTGTGTATCATTTTAATTTATGTAACTATCTTGAAATTTGCCTTTTAAAAAACTCTTCTCTAATGCCATCCAATTAAAAGAAACAATTTGCCTCGGTGGTCTAATGGCTTACAACGCTCGTATGGTTTACAAGAGATCCGGGTTCAAGTCCCGGCCGAGGTAATATTTTTCGCAATAAATTTATTAACAGTTTTAATATATTAACATCTTTATAATATATGATGCTTGATGGTAGCATCAAAATTATTAAAATTGCTTGTCAATTTAATTCGCGATATTACTAGAGTAGTTTTAATTGCGTTTATTTAGTCCGGAAAAATAATTCGGCGCGCAGTTTGAAAAAGACTACAATATGGTATATATGCAAGTACATATATAGTATATATTAGTAATTCAAGATTGAATTATTTAAAAGCAACGAAGATCCAGCTTCGACCGTAATAGGCATTTTAAATTTCTAGTATTGATTGTGTTTCTCACATATACAATCTAAAATAAAGATATTGTAAAAGAAACAAATTGCATAACAATTGTAATAAATTGTAAGCGAAAGGTAAATAAATTTCATAAATGCAAGATCTTTAATTTATGAAACTAGAGCTTATTATGTATCTTATGCAAGGATAGTCGATTCGTAAGTAGCAATCTCTTTTCTGTCTGACTTTCATGCCGCATTTGCTTCGGTTTATAAAACATTGATTCGTGAGGGAATCGAAGATTGTGAATGAAAGACTTATGAGGTGTAATTGTAACCTATGTTTCAGGAACAATAAGACTGCTATATAATTTATTAAACTACCCTTTCTATTACTCACTTTTCACATGCAATATATCAATGTACTCTCTGTGTGTACGTACAAATTGAAGAACTTTACCTTTCAAATGAGGAGGTAATGTGTCTTCGTCTATCATCCCTCCTTCTTCTAGTAGCTCCAATTCTTGATCGGTAATATTGGTTAATTTATTCCAGGGGATATAACTGACGCCTAGCTCTACTTCCCAGTAATCTTTCCACTCCTTGCCTTTTACTCCTTTACCAGGTGCCCATGCCAACTGTATAATTAAAATAGAAATATATTGCATATACTAAAGCATTTCAAATTTATTCAGTTATCGTATAAGAAATGTATTATAAATAATTAATTACCGTAATAGCTTTGCCTTGCATCTTTTGATTTTTTAATTTTGTTAGTGCTCGATATGCGTCCTGTCTTCTATTCATACATATAAATGCACAACCTCTTGGCGAGATTAAATCAATGCTAACAATATCACCAAGCTCTCCAAATGTATCGGATAATTCTTCTTGATGAACGAGTTTTGACAAATGTCCTACCCAAAGTGTTGTACTGCAAACTGTAAAAACGTGCGTTTAATTTTTCCTACTATTCTGATTCATAAAATAAAATGAGGAAAATCCTCTTTATCTTTAAAATACATACCACTTAATTTATCTCTAACTATTGACGGCAAACCGCGTTTGCGTCGTTCCCTATCCTTTTCCCGCTCTTCTTCCGTCATCTTTTCTCGGCTATCATCACGTTTTCGAACTCTTGAACGAGATCTAAAAAAAGGAGACGTATATATAAAATATGTCTGTAATATAAAATTGATAGCACAAAAATGCAAGTTAATCATTTGACGATCTTTGTTTTTCTATATTTAACGTATTTGTCAGTAATAAAGACAATCAATTTGATTTAATGCTAAGTAAGCCTAATTACCTTCTCCGTCTCGATCTGCTTCTAGATCGAGATTTTCTATCTCTATCTCGATCTCTATCTCTATCTCTGAGTCGCGGAGATCGGGATCGACTGTGATGTCGATATCGTTCTGGCGATCTACTTTGGGAACTCGCATTTTCGCAGTTTACAATTTCTACACTGCTGCTATCACGTCTGACACTGTTTCTATAAAAAAACGACCGTTATATAAGAGAGTTAAATTAGTTAAGTATGATATTGTTAAATTATGATATATTTACCCAGAATAATCTTGCGTTTCTTGACGTTCATCAAGCAATGGACTCTTTTGATTTTGATGCGTAGACTGATTTATTTGTCGAATGTTCGATAAAGACTGGGAAGAATACGACATAGCTGGTGGATAACCAGGTGGTGGCTGACTCATATCCTGCATCACATTGCTGTTCATATTTGATGCATAATTTTGTGTGCTTGGTTTCAAAATATCAGAAGGTTTTAAATCACATTCAGCTGCAAATGGAAGATTCTAAAAGAGAAAAAAAAATTTATGTACAAGAATCATGACATAAAAAAAATTAAAAAATTATCTGATTAACTTACAGGAACAGTTTGTGCTAAATGCTTATCAAATTCTTCTTCTTGTTGTTTCATTTGTTGCAGCTTGCGCATCTTTTCTTCCATTTCGATTGAAGAGGTTGCATTACTTTGCATGGTTTGTTGTAAAGTTTGTAATTGTCTCATAACCTTCAAATGGAACAGAACACGTCATATATAGAGTGAATATATTGTACCTTAGTACTGTTATTAACTTTTAGTATTCGATAAGTACCTCTGGATTTGCAAGCAATAGTCCAAGACTTTCTAAACTGCTGTTTGCTGAAACTGTATTGTGCTGTGTATTGGCTGAGGCAGCTGTGCTTGGAGAATTAGTAACAACAACGTCGTCATCTTCTTCTTCTCCGTAATCATACTCTAACAGCTTTTTATCAAACTTGACAGAACTCTTTGGTTCATTTGTAACGTCCTTTTTCATAAGTAATTGCTGTAAATGTTGTAATTGATCGAAAAAAGAGGAATCCACTTGACCGGAGTTGGACTGATTCTGTATGGAAAACAACAAGATTGAATAAAACTTTAAGACATATGTGTACAATGTATAAATATATGTGACAATATTACCAAAAGTTTGTTTGCGTTGACTGCTGCTTCCATTTTTGTTTGTGCAAGCCATACTGGATCAATCGTTTTTCCGGATGGAAATAGTTTGGGATCCTTCGCAGCGTTTTTAATTGTAGATGGCGGAGTTTTTGTGACTGCACTTACATTACTCAGATTACTTCCAGATGATGCATTTAATGTACCTATCAGTATTAAAATATTATTTTTCATGTATATGTATACATATTGTAGTCCAAGTTTTAGCTAGCCTAGTGCAGCAAGCGTTAAGCAGCGGAGCAACAATCAACTAGCGAGGCGATATTTTTTACGCCTCCATAAATATTGCCTCATTGATTAGTTGCTGTTCAGCTGCCTGACGCTTGTTGCGTCCAATCTGAATTAGACACAATGCCTATATTTATATTATTTATTAATTTCACATACATTTGTAATTGTATTTTTTATATTTACCATTGCTATTTACTGGCTGTTCCTTATGTATCGGATGATTCGGGTCTGCCAGATCGAAAAGTGGTTGAATAACTTCTGGTGGAAAAACTGCATTCTTTTGCCAAAGATTTAATACACGTATAACTTTGCTCTTATCTTCTTGTGGGCACTTTAAAAGATTAAGAAAGGTAGTCTGCATATTTTTTGCAAATCGTGGAGCGAACACATCTTTTTCCATCCCAAACTGATGTCGGGACTGTCGAACAATTGAATCTATTACATACAACCCTGGTACTTTGTACTCCGGCTTGCACTAAAACAAAATAAAATAAATTACAAAATACACATACATATATATGGTTAAGAGAAAATTTAAATAGATATTTACTTTTTGAATAAATTTTTCCACGCTTTGTACAACATGCTTGTAGAATTTTATTGCTTTGATGGCTCCCCGTGTAAGCGAATTCATTTTGGCTTTCGAGATTGGGGGTTTGACATCGTAAAGAGCAGAGAGCTGCAAAATTAAATCTTGATTAATTATGTCTTCTGAAGAAGCAATATACAGTAGAATTCCTTCATCCGCACACATTTATATACAATACAAGTTAGCGCCTGGTTTCAAATATCCGAACTTATACGACCTGTTTTTTTTATTTCTGCACTAGAACTTTTCTTTTTGCTTTTGCCAAGTATCAAATATCACTTTAAGTTCCAAAAATATACATTAATTCAGTTTATAAAAAAAAAACAGATCTATGTCTGAGCATCTGTTATTTGAACTGTAACGCTGCTTGCATAACCTTCAAAAACTGGGATAAAAGAAGAAGCATGTCGAGCTCCTCCTTTTATCCCAGGTTTTTGAAGATCAACTCCTATTGTCAGAACTGATAAAAAGAAGAGTCCATGAAATTCTAATATATGAATAATTCACAAAACTATTGTCCTCAATATTGTATTGTCCCTTAGATTTGTTTTCACAATATATGGTTACCTAAAGATTAAAGGTTACCAAAAAATTCATCAATGAAATTTATTCATAAATTTCTTAGTTATCTATAATTTTTAGGTAACCATATATTGTGAAATCAAGCCCTAATAGGTATGTTTGGATAAACGGAGTTCTACTAGTAAGAATTAAAATGTATTATCTATGTAAATTATCTTTTACGTGTATTTATTTCTAAAGTTCTATAGTATACGTAACATAAACTATATGCATGCATTTATTGCAACAAAAAGTGAGTATGGACTAATGTATATTTCAATAGAAGGTAAATATCAACATATCTCTATCTTACACTGCCAAAAGCTGCAGCGTTTCAAATACAATCAATCATGTAATTTTGTTCCTAGAGCGGAAATGTAAAACAAAATGTGAAATAATATAAAAATTGCATTTATGTGTGTATATATATATATACATACATACATAAAAAATTGTACTCTTCATGCTTCTTTTTGCTTTAAACAAAAAGTTACATGATTGACCCTCAATAGTATAAGTATCATAAGGCTGGCAATCATACTTCGTTCTTTGGTTTGTTTTCTGTTCCTGCACTAGACTGTTTTAGAACTCTTTTTCTTGCTTTACAAATATCAAACGTATATCTATCTCACATTAAGTTCCAAAGTGTACACTAGTTTAGCCACGAAAAACAGACCTCTTATTTCAAGACCCTCAAGTAATGTTTTGAGATGCTAATACGGCTCTATTAGTGCATGACATCTCAAGATTGTACTTAAGACAGTCTTAAATACAAGAATCGACTACGAATATCGGCCAAAGAGTGTTTTCAGAAAGAGATACAAAGGACACGGTGTAATACAGTGGATGCGTTCGAAGAGACGTTATTAGCGTTATTTGTGTCATTCTATCTTTGTTAATTATTATTACATAAAACAAGGATAGAATGATACAAGCAGTACTAGAGGTACGTTTGGGGAATTTACTACCAGCACTACCGCATCACTCTATCCTTGTTGCTTATTAGACGAAAAACAAAGACAGAACGATTCGATAGCGCTGGAATGAGCTTCCTGAATGCACTCTAGTAGTGTCTCTTTCTGAATGCACCAAGTGAATCATTATATCTAGGGGGATGATTGTGTATCTCGAAACAAGGTGAAAATTACAAAAGTATGCAAATTCACTAGAATATTCATAATTTAATTGGTCAATATCTAATGAATTTGTACACTTTTGCAATTTTCACCTTATTTCAAGATACACAATCAACTGGTAAACCATTCAAGATGCTAAATAATACAAACGTGACTTGTTAATTCTATTTCTAACCGAGATCTCGAAGTAATTTTTAGCATTTAGCGAATACAACCCAGACAACATGCATGTCCAAAAGACGTCGTAAAGACAACAGAAAAACAACTTTTGGAGGATATATATCTACAAGATATCCAAAACAAAAAAAGATCTTTTGGACGATGCTTGTTGCCTGGGAAGATTAATGACGTAGTACAGACCACAACATCACATGTGTGCATGCTTGTTTTATCATCCCATAATTCAGAAATACAACTAGCTATTCGCCCAACAAAATGCGATCACTGATTCAGTCGAAATCGACAAGTGGCCTTCAAAAACAAGTCACACTAGGTCCCAGTGATGGGGAAACCATGGAACCTTCATCGTGATCGTGATTTTCCAAAGAGTCTCGAACGAGTTGCGTCTTCGGCAAGGATACTCTTTCGTCAAGATCGGAGAGCAACACTGACTATAGCCAAGGGGAAGATTCGGGGGGGACGACGCATCATTTTTTTTTCTTTTATCGCAAAGGTTCTTGTGATTTTCTCATGAGATTCCGAATGAGATACGAGGTAGAAAGAGCAAAGTTGAATGCGAGCAGCGTAGAGAGGGAGAGCTGCCCCTACGACGGTGACCTCTAAGACGTGCGCGTACAAGCGGAGGGACCTCGGGGTGTTACTTACCTCCGCGTTAAACGCCTTCACCGCCTCCATCGCGTGGGGCAGGGGAAGAGCCTCCTCGCGTCACGGTCGTCGTTAAGTCTCACGCGGATCCCGACGTAGCGTAATACCAGCGAAACGTCCGCACTAAAGCTCGCATCTCTCCTTCATCACGCACTATGTAGACGAGCCATGCCATTCAAGATGGCAGGTTTCCCGTGTTTCCCGATACGCATCGCGGGACGGTCGACGCGTGACGTCACACCTGTCGTCTGCCTGATCGGTAAAGCAGGTGAGGCGTCGATTCATGGCGCCTGTTATCGATTATTAACTACGTTCAGTTGCGTTCAGTAGAAAAAGCAGCTTTGCAACTGTCGTAAACTTCTTGAATACGATTGGTCCTTGCTTTTGGTTCCTTATATGGATCTAAATGTATAAACCCAATAACCAACGGTCGCGATGCGCAAATGTTATAGATCGCAAACGTGCTTCTATGTCACAATACGAATGCAACTTCACGTGTAGGCTCAAAGAGGTCGATTGCGTATCTTGAAAATTACAAAAATAAGTAAAATTCGCTAGATGTTGACTAATGAAATTATAAATAGCCTAGTCAATTTGTTCACTTTTGTAATTTTTATCTTGTTACAAGCAAAGTTTCAAGATACATACATATACATTTAAATGGTCCCCAATCATAAGTACATTATGTACACGGCTCAATTCACGCGATAGAAGATAAGAATTTGAAAAATTCTGGATTATTACCAATCTTCGCCAGCGAAGCTTCACTGCATGAAATTGTATCTTTAATCTTTTGATAATCCTCCCTCTCCCATGACGCGCGACTACCGCTGGGCGGCAGCAGGCGCCCGGTCTGGGAAAACGGCTTCTCTTACTTTTAAAGCCCGATGTCCACGATACTAGAAATCAATCCGAGATCTCGGACAGAGAAAAAATTAACAAATCAAATTTGAACAATTTGATCACATGACCATTGCGATAGGTCAATTCTTTCTTCATCCAAGGTCTCGGACCGATTTCTAGGTCGTGGACACAAGGCTTAATACATCATAATCGATTTCCATGCAAGCAGACATATATAAACAAGGCGGACACTCAAAGGCTCAGGTTGCAGACCAACCAGTCAGGTTGCAGAGCTAGTAACAAAAAGAGATGTCTCGGCGCTAAGCTACGCGCAGCGACACTGCCGTGGCTATTTTATGCGTAAATCAAACACAAAGAAAAATATAACTATTTATTAGAAATAATAAAAATAAATTCCATGATGGAAATTATTACAGTTAATATCAATACCTATATTAGCAAGTAGTTAATATATATGTATATATATATATATATCTGATCACTTATATCTCAGTTTAATTTTCCTTGTACTTTGAAATCCATAGAGTCTTAAAGCGCTCATTGTCAATCTGCTGCAAAATGATTTTCTTCTGTGCATGAAATTCTATAAATGAATTGTGTAATGTTAGATTGATACAATAAGAAAAAATTCAGTGATATAATAAGATATGAAAACATAAAATTCGCCAGTATTTTTTTTTAAATAATGGAAAACACGTCGCAACACTTACCAAGAAGTATTTCGAAAGCGATAGTAGCATCGCTCTTCGTGTATGTGTCCTCTGGAATAAGTTGACTGAACTGGACGCGCGGCTCGTCACGCCACAAAACTTCTAATAAATTCCAAATCTCGTTACTTGTCAATGCAGATTGCGAAGTTTCGATAGAACTGATAGTAACAACAATTTTATCTTATTAATAACAATCAATCGATTCTTTGGTATATTTGAGATAACAATATGCTAAGTTAATAAAATTTTAAAGGAAGGATAGAATTTATATTGTTTTGTTCTTTTACAATGTATTGTTCTTTTACAAGAAGAAAGAATTATGCGATTATTAGGATACAACAAAATATAAATTCTATCCTTTCTTTAAAATTTTGATTAATGTGATTTTCATGTTTAAATATCCATTTACGAAATCATTTATCGAATATACAGGGTATTACAGATACATACTAGGCAGTACGACGGGTTGCGCGGCAAACTTTGCATGGCCAAGCGTGGTTTAATAGACAATGACAGTGACTTTATGACATAAACTTTATAATATAAATAATAAAACTTTGTAGTGTAAACTTTATAATGTATAAAGTCACTGTCATTGTCTATTAAACCATGCTTGGCCATGCAAAGTTTGCCGCGCAACCCGTCGTACTGCCTAGTATGTATCTGTAACACCCTGTACATTTAAAATATTATTATGTCTAGCTTTTCTACTTAACAATAAAAGAAAAATTCAAAATACATGTCAGAAGATTCTGAAATATGTGTCGTTTTTGAAATACATCGCTGCCTTTTTAATGGAATTTCTGGATCTTCGAAGTTTTCATCAATGTTACTTTGTGTTCTTTTCTGATCTTGCCTATGCTCAACGGAGCTGAAATAATATCATTTAAGGGATTAGACTGGTGTAAAATTTTTTTTAAATCGAAAAAAAATTTTTTTGCTTCAAAAAGTAGTTTGAAACCTGTAGAATATGAAACGAAAGGTCTTAAGTATAAATTCGAGTTAGTTTCTGAGTTACAAAGCCTACAAAATTTGCACTATATGATATAAAGATTATGTTGTAGAACTTTAAATGCGTTTTTCTTGAAACCTTGTTTTTCAAAACGATGTTCAAAAAGGTTTTTCAGGATGCATTCATCGGATTGACTTGAATTTTGATTATCCTTATAGTATTCTCTAAGCATTGACCGAGGATTTTTACAGTATCATTATTATTTTGTAAGATACTAATAAATTAATTAACAATATTTATGCCAAAAATCAAACCAAAAGTTAAAAAATTTTTTTTTCAGTCAAATTTTAATAAATTTTGAATAAGCTCGGTCAATACTTGGGGAATACAGTACACTTCAGTGATATTTTTCTTTTGTTTCATACGATGATACGATTCGACTAATGCGAAAAAAATTGATTTTTCATGACATTTTAATAAATGGTGTTAAGATTATTATTTTTCCTTTCATTTTGCATATTTTATACCTTCAACGTGTACTTGAATAAGGTACCAAAACACAAGTATGCAGCTTTTTTATTTCTTCGGCAATCCACGTTTAAAAATTACCTATTTTTACGGTTGGTCATACCGGTCTAACCCCTTAATATTAAGAGAAAAGAAAATAAAATGAAGGGATATTAAAAAATTAAGAAAAAATTAACATTGAAAAATCATGAAGTATTTCTTACAAATGTAATGATTCCAATTCTATGTCCGATTCTGTATGCTGAGAAGGAACTAACATTTTTCCTTCTTCCGCAGACAATTTGGAAGCAGGTACTACCATATTCTCTACAGAGGCAGGAGGTACAGTTTCAAATAACAGCTGGAAAATATATATATAGAAAGAATTAATTTAAAAATTAAATAAACAAAAAGTAGCGCAACATTTTTTTCAGATAAAAAATATTAAGTATAAATAGGACTAGATAGAAAAATGCCTTATTCGGATTAAAAGGATCTTTATATTTGATAATATTTTAATGTGAATTTATATATATATATATAGTTTTATAAACTGCGCGCTGATTCGATTTTCGATCAATTCTTGAAAAATAATCCCTAATTGAAATTGGGATAATAGTATCAAAGATTAAACTGACAAATAATTAAACGATATCCTAATGGGTACTCCTATATTATTACTAACTACATTTATGTTCGTCTAGTTACTATACTTACTTTGTTCTTATAATCTTCTTCGTTCGTAACATCATCTTCAATTTTCTTATGCTGCAGATCATCAATTATATATTCTAAAGAAAAATTCATTTTCTTGCAATTCTCTGCAGTATCTACAACAAATATTTTAATTTTAAAGCTCCTGAATACTCAGCCGGTGACACAGAATCAGGCGGCGGCCTGGAACGCGATTCGTAAAGCTGGAAACACAATAGACACAGGCAATAGGCACAGGCAACAGGGAATAACGAGCCGTCCAATCAGAGCTCTGGGATATAATATCGAACTTATACCCCAAAGCTCTGATTGGACGACTCGTTATTCCCTGTTGCCTGTGCCTATTGCCTGTGTCTATTGTGTTTCCAGCTTAACTGTCTTTACACGCCTACCTACAGTTGTCGGTGTCGTTGCGCAGATATTTTATATGGTGAAAAAGCTGCGCTACGACAACTGTCGGTAGGCGTGTAAAACAGTTAGGGGCTCCGCACAATAAAAGAAACAGGAATCAGAGAATAAAAATTTCAACCTATCAGAAATCATGTATTGTGGAATACACAGTTTCTGATAGGTTGAAATTCTTATTCTCTGTTCCCTGTTCCTTTTATTGTACGGAGCCCCTTACAGTGCCTGGCCACAATAAATGGCTGAACTTATAAACGTGGAAAAGTAACGTTTTGACGACGAAATTGTCGAAATTAGTGCTGCGTGCCATTTCGTTATTATTTATTTAATTATGAAAATGTGACTTGCCTCGTACTTAAAATCCTAAAGTCCTAAAAATGGGCAGAAACTTCACTCATCTTGGAATTTTATACGTAAAAGCGTAATTTTACTCGTTTCAACAGCTGTAAACCGTGTGTTTCTGCCCGAATTTAGGCTCACTTTATCTGCCTTTTACTTACTATTAAGGGAGAAAAGGGCAGTTTCTGCCCATTTTTACAAGTGTTTTAAAGCGATCTCGTAATTTAGATTTATCCAAATTGTCTTTAGTCTGGATCTACAATAGAGTTTTAAGCCTTAAGCCATAAGAAATGGGCGAATCACAGTCGCTTATTCTTCTCGGATTCGACTGTAATTGGTCAATTTCTTACGGCTTAAGGTTTAAAACATCTATTGTAGATGCGGACTTATTTACAAATGGCATGCAGCATAAATTAACGTGCATTTTTCGCCTATGACGACACGATTCCAACACGACCGCCGCGACTATTCAGGAGCCTTAATTTAGCAACTTTAAGCATAATCTGACAAAACAAAGTTAGATAACAAATAGATATAAACTAATTATTTACTCACTATTTGCTTTCTTGACCGTAATTTCCTTTGGATCAGTTCCTATCACATGTACGCTCAATTTTCTAAAATTACTTCCGTTCAGTGTGTGCTTTGCAAACCATTCTCTTAGTTCAGTGATTTTTATGTTCTTTATTGCAAGCGTTTCCTTCTCAAATCTGTCAAACATGTATTTGTAGCTTATGATCTCATTCCAGTTTCTCTCAACTATTTCTTTCACAGACACGAAATTGGCAGATCGCTTCAATGTTATTAGCGCTTCCTTTACATCATCCAATTTCTCTTCTGAGAATTCTTCCAAAATCTTATTAAACGATTTCAGAAATTCTTCGATTCGCTGGTCCACATGTTCGGTTGTGTGTTTATCTGCTTGAGTGTGAACAGAAATAGAATACCCTAAATTGAAATCTACAAAATCACACAAGACATTATAACCCAGCTGTTCTTGAATTCGTAGTTGAATGCATAAAGGTCCTTTCATTATCATCTGTAAGCACAGTACGAAAGAATGTGATGTGAGGACAAAATCAATCACAATAATCAAAACTGTTATTTATATTTCATTTATTTATATAAATAAAAATAAACATAATCCAAGAATTCCACGTAAAATATACAAAATGATGTTATACTTACAACCAGCAGTTCGATTAACATTGATAACTCCATCGACGTGTCACTGGCTTGATAATAATTCGTTACTACAGAATTTATATCACTATTATTGATATTTTTTAACTTGCAGTAATATGTACCCAAAGGTATCTGAGTGACTTTCATCTGCGACGACGTACTAGAGGGCAAAGGATCGCAATTGATTAATTCGATACATTGTCGTACAGTTTCAATTACAGCGTCTTGTGTCATGTTGCCTTGCACGAGGCACTGAATGAACAAATGATTGGTGAAGGATTTTACGAAGTCTTGGAATTCTTCAAAATTAACATCACATAGAGTAGTGTACATGTCTACGTTTGTATAATGGGAGACATTAAGTTTCTGTAATTTCACTTCCCTGTAAAAAGGAATAAAGTTAGGGATGGGCGATGTTTCATTGATTATACAAAAAATCGATGAAATCAATGTTTCATCGATTTTTTGTATAATCGATGAAACATCGCCCATCCCTAATAAAGATATATACGTTACTGATTAATCGACAGAAATATAGCTTAATGTAATTTATTTTACAATTAATATCATTAATTGTTATAGTTATGCAAGAATCTTATAATCGTTACAATTATGTTTGATAATAAATAATCAGTACTTGACAAGTTTATCAGGTTCTCTAAATTTGTTGTACAATATTTCAAGTTTTTGTACTTTGGCAATTTCAAATAAATCCTTTGTAACAAGGGTTGGATAGTCCACCATGTATCTTACAATAGTCATTAATAAGAGCTGTAATAGAAGAAAAATATACATGTATATATCGAAATTATATTTGTAACTATATATATGATTTAAATGTATATTTACAGGTAGTTTTTCATTAAACCCATCTAATTTTATTATGATACCTTCCTCATCGACAAAAATATCATAAGTGAATCCAGCTGCTAAAGCTGGATACAAGTCTTCGATCAATAGCATTTTTAATACATTGCAGTACATTTTCATGAGAGCTACACTGTAATATCATTAATAAGAATATTTTTTAATAAGATACAAACGATTATATAAAAATTATTATATATTTACAAGTTAGAAATTAGTATATAGAATTAGTAGTACCGTAGTAGTACTAATTCTAATAATGTAGTATTATATTTTCTATGTTATTACTTACTTCTTCAGTGACTGTCGTTCCAGAGAGGAAACAAAATGGAAATTCATAGAACATCTTGGCAAATCAAATGGGCCATACCAAATCTCCGATATATCATCCTTGTGTAATTGTATAGGATATTTTGGCATCTCTGCTGGCATCGATATTAAAGAGAAGTCACTGGTAATGAATGTATTTGGTAGTGGTAAATTAAAATCTGGCAATGGCTCGATAGATTTCCAACGTTCGATCCATTTCTCTGGTATCTCAATGTCTGTATATTTGGTCTTAAACCACGGCTCGACTTTATTTAATTCGGGACAGTCAAAATCTTTGTTGAAAATCATGATATTCGCGGTCTCTGGCAACATATAATTTAAACATTTTTGTATAGCTTCTGGGTTATACTCAAAATAAAGATTACCGTTCCCAGTTATATAATCGTGTGGTACATAGAAATGCATCGTCTTACACAAATCCTCTACATTATCCGTCAGACCTAAAAATCTAAAAAAACCTCCAAGTATAAGTCTTACATATATTTTGTCAGTTTTTCTCTTTTGCATACGTTTATTCTTAAAATTGATTTACCTAAAATCATTTTCTTCAATCGTACAAATCTCGTCATAAATTCTTTTCTGCGGACCCTCCTTCTTTAATAAATTGATAAAAGAAAATAATGCATTTAAAATTTCCTCCAAGTGCTGTTGTCCTTCACGGGAAAGCACTACAATAATCTTGAATAAGGCGTACATAGAATTGTTTTCAAAATCACTTTCATGACTACAACTAAATAAATTAAATCCCCACATTTTTTTGTGCAGATAACTAATTAAAGAACCTTTTCCTTTATGTTCAATAATCCACGCGATATATTCACATGGTTTACTTCTACAAAAATCAAGTACTGAAGGCATAGCCCATGTTATTTGTAGCTGTAAAAAACAATTTTTATTTTATGTATTTATTCAGTATAAAGATGGCATATTTTGGATTTGTGTTCAAGTCACACATACTTGATTTGTATCATTGAAAGGCTTAACTTTATACATTTTTCGGAAAGTAGGAGTATCGAAAGAAACACCGTCTTTAAATGCGGTAAAGTTATCAGGAGGCAGCCCGTTATTTGGTACATCAGCAAAGCACTTTGTGACATAGTTTTCTAATGTATCCAATGGTAACGTCGCCTACAAAAAATTGTATCATGTTATAAATTATTTATAACAAATAATCAACGATTTTTCTGCGCAATTTTAACGAAGTTATTAAGACCATTCTACATTGGTCGTATCGTAGCGTCGAAAACGTCATAAGCATCATGCGACTTTAAAATTGAAACATCGGATTGGCTGAAGCAACAAGCTTGTGACTTGCGACGTCTACAATACAACCAATGTAAAATGGCCTTTACCTGTATAGCTAGCTTCATTCTATGAGCGCTATAATGGCGCTTTCTAAACTTGTGCAGCTCTTCATACAATTTGTCATCATCCACATTGTCACGCAATGTTATTAAATTGCCACAAGTAAATTTGTTGACTGGATGACCAATTCGCGCTAAAGAGGCCATCAGTTGTGCCTTTCTGATATCGTCATTGGGTAAAGCCAATTGAAACTCTAAAGAGCATGGAATATCAAGATTGCAAGTTACAGATTACAACAATATTACAATTGTGGTTTATGTACCGCTTTCTATGGCCTTTCGCTCCTGTATGATGGCATCTTTCTTCATCAGGGGTTTAATAAAAAATTGAGCAAAACGATCGAGAGCTGGTAACAGGTGTTTGTCTTGGATACTAAAGATAAATTTTGTATGCTCGTGTTCTGTTAAAGCAAAAGTATATCCACCATGTTTACTAATAAATTCATGAAAATCGTACTGCAATTAAGATAGTACACATTTACATATGTAAATAAATAAATGTTATAATATATTCATGTATTATATTTTGATACTTGAGGATATTTTTCGGATCCCATGTAAACCATATGCTCAAGGAAATGTGCTATGCCTGGAATTTCTGGTAGATCGCTGAAACTGCCTACTCCTATACACAAGCTGCATTCTGCCTACATATAAAAAAACATATATATATATATATATATACACACACATATATACATACACACATATATACAGGGTGTCCCGACCTTTTTTGCCAATCACTTTTGTGTAGATAGAGCGGACTAAACTGAGTCAAAAAGTCCTCTACCATTTTGCAATTTTCGCAATAGTTAACAAGATATAAATTACTAAAAATTGCAAAATATTGGTCTTGAATAATTTTTTACTCAAATACTATCAACTTTACAGAAAAACTGCAAGAGACAAAAATTATTTATTTTCTTCTCATAAAGTTTTGAGAATTTTTTCAGAATTTTTCATCAACTTTTTAGTGCTGCATTTTCTTATTTTTACCAACATGAGAAAATACGGTATTAAAAAATTCTGAAAAAATTCTGAAAAAATTCTCAGAACTTTATGAGAAGAAAATAAATAATTTTTGTCTCTTGCAGTTTTTCTGTAAAGTTGATAGTCTTAATCATTTCAGTTAAGTTCTAAATTTATAAACAAAAATAAATCTAAAAATAAATCTATGAAAACTCCCGCAGATAGGAGACCAAATTTTTCAAACAGAAACTCTTGATGAAACTGATAATATTCTAAGTCAATGGCACAGAAAAATGTAAAATATATATATAATAATAGAGAACATAATAAGATAGCAGCAACAAATGCAAAATCATAATTTGGTTTATTGGTTTCGTTCTATTACTTATGTTGTTGCTTTTTTTTATTGACTTCAGATTTTGAGGAGATAAATACTTCTTATGATTTTATGTAGGTCCATCTCTATGACATAATTCCAATGAATTTTTAATGACAGATTATATATAAAAGATAATTAAAAAAAAATTAGCATAAAAAATATAATTCTAAAATACAAGCTGAACCAGCTCTTATTTGTACCTGCCAGTTATCTATGTCAATTTGTTCAACTGAGGAATTATCTTCTTTGTTGCATTCATCTTTTTTGCAACCATCTTTGCTTGTATCATTTCTTTCCTCTCTACTAGATATCAGCAAAGCTGTTAAACCATTTGGTAATCTGATAACTCTAAATTTGGAAAACAAAAATAATGAAATCAGAAATCAATGATAATACTGATCACAAGAACAATCTAATTCGTCCTTGTAAAAAATTAATTTAATTTATAACGTTTTTTTCAAAATTACCATCATATTAATTAGTATTTTCCATGCTTATTCCGATCGAAATCGAGCTTGTTGCTATTTGCTTTCTTCTTACCTATATTTTAGATCGTCATTCTCTGATATAACGGGCGTTTCCAAATATTCAACTTCATAACGCTCGTCTTTAGTCGTATGATTCATCTTTGGAATTATATATCGATGTATAGGAAATTAAGATAGAAATTGGATCAGTAGGATACGATTCTATTGAAGAACTCGCAATAGAATTTTAGCTTGTTTTTAACTTTTCTCGAGCGTGTTTAGCGCAGTTTTTTCAGAGAGCCTCTAATCTTCTTCCTCTAAAATTTCCTCAATATGGATGGAAAACTAGCTCTTGTTAGTATCCAGAAATTTATTCGGTCAACGTCTAGTGATAGGCCATTAACCTTCTTATTTTTGTGATTCTTGACCTCAAACAAAGGTGAACACAAACAATCTAACTGGTATATAACGACATAAATCATCTAATAATAGTTAAAAAATGGGAGGATCCCGTTTGCCTACAATCCCGATTGCACACACCACTCATATCAGCTGGTGCCTAGTAATTTTTCATTGCTTTACCAATGAGAACATGATAAAAAGACAAGGGTATGCTCATGCGCATGACCAATCAGATTTTTGTCCTTGCTTACGTCACAACGAGTGGCTTACGCCACTGTTCAGCAATTTCAGATTGTTTTGGAAAGGTAAAATATTTAATTTTACTTCCCTCAGTTTTTTTTGTTTTTTTCATATAATTGCCGCATCCTTTCACTATGCAGGTCATCGTGAAAATATTTTTAACATTAACTTCTACCGATGACAACGTGCACTACGCCATGGACGCCATGATAAATTACGACCGATAACCACCGATTGCACCCGAATCAGAACCGACCAATCAACGCGTACCCGAATATGACGTAAGCAAGGACATGCGCAAGCTGAACGAGTTTTAGACAATTGATGAGCACATACCCTTGTATTTTTATCATGAATGAGAATATTTTATTTTTAAATTAGCCAATTAGCGACGCATGTGTACAACATGCAATGTGTGCAATCGGAGCCTTCCCCAGAAAATAAGAAGATTATCAGTATAATTATAATAACTTTTTTTTTCTTTCTTTGTTTTTTAATAATGGCGTTTCATATTCTTGGATGGGAGGGGGGGGTCTGATTCGCTTTATGTAGATTGCGGTCCGATTTACTCCCACGGTGCTCCCAAATCTCACGATGTTAATGGTCGGTCCGATTCGTTATCGTGCTATCGACGATTTTATTTCGGACCGCCTGTTGGTGTGGATACAATCACGAGGCCCATAACCTGTTTACTATCAATAATGGATCATATTCAATGTTGCATTTGATGAAAATTGTATTCGAGGATTCAGAGAATGAGGATGAAAATTTAAATCCCATAAATGTTATAACCAATTAATGTTATAATCTCGATCCAATCAATCATATTTAATTATTGAAACAATTAATATTATTAATTATTATTATTATATTATTATCAGTTACATTTAATTATTTTTAGTAAGCGATTATACTACCTGAATACATCTGTTCCACATTCATAATTCATATTAGTCCTCTTCTCCCGGGCAAATAAAGTAAATACTCACGCCGACCCATCTCCGGATCATGAGGCCTGTTTTTTTTTGGCTGAACTTTTGCCAACCAGTTTCTTCCTTTTCTCTCCAGGAGGAAAGAAGAGGAAGAAAGGTGAACTGGTGCAAAAGTTCAGCCAAAAAGAACAGGCCTATGGTCACCGTGAGCATGCGAATTCAAAAATCCATGACGTCATTTTGCTCATACAAAACGTGCAGAGAATGGGCGCATTCAGCGGACTCAACAGTTGAGTGAGCGCTCACTGTTATTGGTGTATTCTTCTAAATCTAAAATTCTGATTGGATGAGCTAAAAGAATACACCAATAACAGCGAGCGCTCACTCAACTATTGAGTCCGCTGAATGTGTCCATTGGGTGCATTCAGTACTACAACCGCTCACTGAGCGCTCAGTGAGCTCTTGCATTTGATTGGCATATTCCATTAGATCTAAAAATATACACCAATTAGATATAAGAGCTCACTGAGCGCTCAGTGATCGGTTGTAGTACTGAATGCACCCAATGAATCGGACCGACCGCGAGCGCGTTGATAATGCTGGATTCATCCTGCATCCGATTTGCGTCGTACAACGCTCTGCAACCAATCAGAAAACAGGATTCCGATGATACGAAGCAAAATCCATCGGAATCCTGTTTTCTGATTGGTTGCAGAGCGTTGTACGACGCAAATCGGATGCAAGGTGAATCCAGCATCAGAAAACAGGATTCCGATGATACGAAGCAAAATCCATCGGAATCCTGTTTTCTGATTGGTTGCAGAGCGTTGTACGACGCAAATCGGATGCAAGGTGAATCCAGCATCAGAAAACAGGATTCCGATGATACGAAGCAAAATCCATCGGAATCCTGTTTTCTGATGCTGGATTCACCTTGCATTCGATTTGCGCCGTACGACGCACATCGGATGCAGCGTGAGTCCAGCATTATTGCACCAGTGTACACCGGTTCGGAACTTGGGATGGAAAAAGAACAAACCTAAAGAAAGGAGGAGCAAGGAGAAGCACGTTGATCCGCGTCTTTGGGTTACTTCAACGCGGTGCGTTAATGCGTATCGCTGGTCATAATCATTCGTGAATCTTTTCTACTCCTCGACAGTGGAATCCGGAGCAGGGAAAATATCGCCTGTTTTTACGGTGCATACCAACGTCGGTCTGCCTGTCTCGTTTATTAAGGAATACGGCCATGGCGTCGTCTGATCAACCGATTGACGTTGTTCCAGACTCTGCGACTGACGATACAGAAACACCGGAGAGTACAAAGGAGTGAGTTGTCCCTTTTACAAGAAAAAACACCATGGACGCGTTTTCCTGTAATCTGATTTGTAATTGCGTCATATGGACGGATAGAACCAGGAAGTTCCTTTACGAACATTCTCTATTTATATATCGCTCTTGCGACACTTGGACTCTGTAACTAATTAGCTTTGAGTACGTCGAATATATACCATGCTTTGTCCTTTTGTATAAATGATAATATTTATAACTGATAACGACTTCGATTGCACTCACTACACAGTCAGTGTGCACTAGTGCACATTAAAGCCATCGCAAATTAATGTAAAAATGTGTGTTTAATATAAATATAAAAATGGGTTATAGTACCAAGAAATTCTCAATATTTTATTGTGCTGTTAAATAAAATCTGTATTTTATAATTCCAAATATTTGCATCTTACTTTTACACAGATTAAATCAGTGTACAATGACTTTAATATATACTAGTGCGCCAACCACACTTAGGCTGGAATCAGACTACGTATTGAAGAATGAGATTGAAGATTGAAAGATTGAAGTTTGATTAATCAGAACAAAAGGAGCCAAAATTTCTTTGTCCTTATTGATGAAATTTTAATCTTTAATCTTCAATTTCAATTTTCACTGCATAGTCTGATTCCAACTTAAGTATTCTTACCAGCCATAAATATTCTATTTATTCTGTGAATAATATTAGGATTCGCGAAAATGACAAGGTTGATACAACAGTTTTGAAATAGAAATGCTTGAAATTTCTAATTTGATAAAAGGATCATTGACATTCGTACAATTATTGAATATAAATGTATAGGTAGTCTTTTGGACTTGAGTAACATGGAATATTTTAGCAATATTACAGCAATGCTGTAGTGTGCATATAAGCATTTATATGTCAATGTTAAAAGACGATTCTTTTTTTTTTTTTTTTTTAATTAGGAATCTTACCTTGTATTTTGCCTTTGATTCTGTAAAGCACAATTGGGCATGATGTATTATTTTATTCTTGTTTAACATTCAGTAAGAACAAGGGTAAAATATCATACGTTATGTGCATCGTGTGCTTCATAATATGGATAAAATATATACATCATGCAGCATCTATTTTGAGTATTTAAAACTATTGTGTCGGATATAGCCAATGTGATGCTACAAAATGCTTTGTTTATATGTAATTTGAAATTCTAATAGTTATTTTATAACAAAATTAATAAAGGCTTCATTTAATTTATTGAATTATTCATTAGAATCTATTTGAATTATTTATTTTTCATGTTACATATATTTTTATAGATTTTCAGTACTTACAGGCGTATTTCTGTCAATGTAGATTAACTTTAATTTCGAAGTAATTTACTCTTCATCTTTTTCTAATTCTTAAAACTAGAAGAAAATAAAAAGCAAGTTAAATCAAGATTAAAGTTAATCCACATTGATAGAAATGGACAACAGTAAATATCGCATCTTCAATCTATAGAATAAATAAAACATTTATTCATGTGTTACTGTAATATTGCTGGAATGCTGTATGCTGTATAGGGACATGTTTTTAAGATGCTATATTTATTGTTATTATTGTCTTCTATTAGAGTAACGTTTATTAATATTATTACTTATATATAATATTTACAGATTGGCAGAATCAAAAAAGAAAGTTGCTAATCAATATTATTCACAAAAACAGTACAAGAAAGCATTGGTTGGTTACAATGAAGTTATTGGTAAGTGTTCTAACAGTATTATGTAAATATATACTGTTTCTGCTTTTTTCATGCCTACGTTCTGTTGCACACATAAGTCCGGATCTACAATAGATTTTTAAACCTTAAGCCATAAGAAATGGACGAATTACAGATTCGATTATTCTTATCACATTCAACTGTAATTGGTCGATTTCTTATGGCTTAAGGCTTAAAACACCTATTATAGATCCGGATTTATGCGTATGAGGTATCATTTCATCCTTATTGTTCCCAGAGTATAAAATAAGGATAAAATGATATCTCATGCGTATTATGTGTGCAACAGAACAGCTCAGGATTTTGTCCCTGATGCTATTTTTATATCAGCATGTTATTTTAATGGCACTTCATTGTATTTAATTTTTATATCAAATTCAATAAAATTTTATTTTTCTCTTCAAAAATATTGAATAGCTGAGATATCTAACTATTAGTTGACTCATTCGGCAGTTAAATAAGGAAAAACTAATTTCCTAAGAATATTGAATCTTTTTTTTAAATTTTACTAATTATAAATTTTTGTAAATAATTATAATGAACTCAAAATATTTTTCAGTATTGTGTCCTGATATATCGCATTACTACAGTAATAGAGCAGCATGTTACATGATGCTTGGGCAATACCGAGATGCACTGGCAGACGCTAAAAGATGTATCGAACTGGAACCAACATTTTCTAAAGTACGTTGATGATTTTTTGTAGCTAGTTAATTATATTGTAGTGAATCAATAAATTTACTTTTTGTTTACATTTTAGGCATATGTAAGAATGATCAAGTGTTGCTTGATTTTGGGAGACATTTTAGAAGCTGAGACATCATTAAAGAAATTGATGGACTTTGATTCTAATAACGAATCAATAGCTGCAGAACAAAAAGACATAGCATATGTAAAAAAATTCCTTAAGGATGCTGATGCTGCTTACAATGCCAAGGATTATCGTATGGTAACAGAATTTATTCTGATAACATGTTTCCGATAACATCTATTAATAATCGATTTGTATATAATATTCTTATATTTGTGTATATATATGTGTGTGTGTGTGTGTGTGTGTGTGTATAATTACTGGAATTGTGTTCCATAGGTTGTATATTGTATGGATCGTTGTTGTGATATAAGTACATCTGGAACACGTTTTAAATTGATCAAAGCAGAATGTCTGGCGCTTTTAGGAAGATATCAGGAAGCTCAAGATATTGCAAAGTAAATTATCATGCTAAATCAAGAGTATAATTATTATTTATATAAATCTTATTATTTTTTAATTAAAGTTGTATTATTTTTTTATTTTATCTTAGTAATGCTTTACACATCGATAAACAGAACGCTGAAGCGTTATATATTCGTGGAATGTGTTTGTACTTCCAAGACGATGTTGATAGAGCTTTTACACATTTCCAACAAGTACTGCGACTTGCACCAGATCATGATAAAGCATTGGAAATATACAAAGTAAGAAGATAAAATAAAAATAATTTTTCTCTAATTGATATTAATTTTCCAACTATATAGTCAGTAATATGCTGTATTAATTCCATATACTTTTCTTTTTCTATTACAGAGAGCAAAATGTTTGAAAAAGAAGAAAGAAGAAGGAAATGCAGCATTTAAAAGAGAACAGTATCAAGAGGCTTATAATCTTTATAATGAAGCCTTAACTATTGATCCACACAACATTATGACTAATGCTAAGTTGCATTTTAATAAGGCAACAGCTGCAGCTAAGGTATTATACTTAAAAAAAAAAATTAATATTTGCACAAAATATTTATTTTGTTGTTTTTTATAGTTAGGAAAGTTAAATGAATCTGTAGCAGAATGCACAAAGGCTTTAAAACTCAACGAAAATTACCTAAAAGCTCTTTTAAAAAGAGCGAGTATTTATATGGAACTCGAAGAATATGAAGAGGCAGTTTATGATCTTGAAAAAGCGTGTAAAATGGATAAGACTAATCGCGGTATGAATCGTTGCTTATCAATTCTAACATATAGAATAGGATATTAATAATAGCTTATATCTTAACGTGTATGTATATTTTTTATAATTTTCTTAGAAACGAAACGATTACTCGGAAAAGCTAAATTGCTATTGAGGAAATCTAAAAGAAAAGATTATTATAAGATTTTAGGTATTGATAAAGATGCATCTACCGAAGATATTAAGAAAGCTTATAGGAAACGGGCTCTGGATCATCATCCAGGTAAGGAATAGATATATCGTTTGTTGAAAAATGTAATTATAAACGTGGCTTTATATTATTATACCTTATATTTTACAGATCGTCATGTTAACGCCAGTGAAGGAGAGAAAAGAGAACAAGAAAAAAAATTTAAGGAAGTTGGAGAAGCTTATGGGATTCTCTCGGACCCCAAGAAACGATCTCGCTATGATCGTGGTCATGATTTAGATGATAACGAGGGTGGTTTTCAAGGTTGGTATCAACCTTTTTCTGTGTGTATAATTTTAATTAATACATCACATCCATTTTATGTTTTTTTATTACTATTAAATTATACATATATTCTCTCGTCTTTCCAGATATGGATCCAAACGCAATGTTCCACTTCTTCTGTGGTCAAGATGGAGGCTTCCAATTCCAATTTCAAGATGGAGGTTTTCCTAGTAGTGCTTTTCAGTTCCAGTTTCCAGGTTAACGATATTTTAAAAAAATATGATACAATGTATCCAACTGTACATGGAATTCGATGGTATGATATTCGTCTGTTTTTAGTAAATACTGCATCGAATTATTCGAATACTTAAGCCCACGATGCAACATAGTATCATTTACATTTCATAATTTTGAAATTGATAAACATAGGTATTTGTCTGAGCGATTAACACACCTATTTATTTAAATGCGACATAATCCGTACATCACAAAGTTGTACAAAAGTTGCAGCAATATTGTATATTGCAACAATATTGCAGAGATTTCGCAGTAATATTGCTGCAAATTCTGTGCTATATGGGTCACTTGTATATATAACATGATTCTAATATATATTATGATACGGTAGATCTTCGATTTAATGAATTGATTAAGTGAAAAAACATTAAGGTTAACGTCGTACAACAAGCAGTTTCGAGATTTGAGACACACTCGTACCTGACGAAACCTTTGTGAATAGATAAGTAAATCATTAGATTAATAGATAAAGCATTCTTTTACTAAGAAGTCTACTTTATTTTTTGAAATTTTAGGCTGTCTGTTATCGCGTTGTAGATATTATATTAATTATTGAAAGAGATTAGATCTTTACTCTTTAATTTATTTTGATATTAATCATTGGAATCGCTTTTAAAAGTTCGTAAAATCGAGGGTTTACTATATAATTTTGCTAATTGCAACAGAGTATAAGTTTGATGTAGAATTAATGAAATATTGCTCCATATATGTATACTGTACTTCTATTAGATCTATTTCTGTTTTTATATGAGACGGTCTCAAAGAGGCATAATTGATGAAAACTATAAGCTATAATGAAAATTCCATATATTCTACAATGATAAACACGCTTACATCGTTTTCAAATATAAAAGTTTTAAGAATATATTGTTTTATAGATCTAACGTATTCATTCTAAAAATTTTTCTACAAATATATAAATTATTAGCGGCGATGTAAACTTCAATGGTAAAAAGTGATAAGGTTTTGAAATTAATATTCGTTTTCAATCTCGATCATATGCATCGTGTACTTGTGTATGTATTATGTATGGTATGCGATATAAAATAAAAATTTCCTCATCTCATAATCATTATAATAAATGTTTAAATTTGCTATTATTTGCAGGTTTCATTTTACAGATTTGGAACTTTTATTTTCTTAGATTTATTTTATGAAATGAAAGAATTAGTCATATATCCATTCTCTCTCTCTCTCTCTCTCTCTCTCTCTCTCTCTCTGTGATTTTAATAGGATTATTTAATATTTTATGACAATATCAAAATCTGCCAAAATAAAGTCTGTTTGGAAGAAAAAGGAAGTTTCCTTGCTGTTGATTTTAATTTAGATTTTATAGTTTAACAATTTTTAATAATTCGTGTGAATAATATAGTTTACTTTTTAATGATTCATTTGTGTAAATAATAATTCTACATCATTATTACGATTATTGATATACTATCATTGTTAATAGTAATTAAACAACGTATCCAGAAAATCAGATAAATATCATTGGATATTTATAGATACCGTTGGATTCCTATAGTATTCTGCACTCTTTCAGGTAACTGAAAGTATGCCGACATGACAATGTTGAACGTGAACACTTCTTTTTGAGACCACGTAGTAGCTTCTTGCCAAGCCGAGCAATTTCGACGATCACTTATCTTCTTGTCCAAGAGAGCGTTTGTTCCTTGTTGTCGGGAGAGATAAAGGTTGGGAGTGAGAAAAAGAGAGAGTGAGGGAGATGTGATGAAGAGACAAAGAAGAACCAACTGTTAGAGAGAGAGAGAGAGAGAGAGAGAGAGAGAGAGAGAGAGAGAGAGAGAGAGAGAGAGATGGAAAATCAGTGGAGGGAAGTTTGGAGGTGACTTTCAGGCGTGGAGAGTTGCGCGCGCGTCAAGGCAATCCACTCGATCACTCTCTGGGGACACTGAGAAACCCTGGTTCGCCGCATACCCATATACATGTACGTGAAGTACAACATATGGCGTGTCCACATACCCCCGATCCGATGGAATAATGTTGGAAAAACCGTTTAACTCTGTAAAAGCAAACGTTGTTTTCTGAATATATATAACAGGAAGTTAAATCAATGATAAATCAAATTTTGTAACTTGTTGCTAGATACTAGATACAAGGAGAGTATTGCTTATTGTTATTATTGTAAAAAGTTGTTAACAAATCAATTTAATACTGTCTGCCTCTGAAGGAATGAACTATTTTTAAGTAAAAATATAATTTCCAGTGAACTAATTATTTTTATTGCTAGATATCGAGACCTCATTATTATAGAATATTAAAACGCTGATAAATCTGTTTCGATATCGCGGTAGACATTCTTTCTGATTACTAAAGATTACATATTATTCGGTAAAATTATTTTGTTAATAAGTCTTCTGAGGTGCTGTTTACAATTAATCATTCGGATTATATTACTGTTATAAAATTGATCGTGTACGATGAAAATGAATTTCAATCAGAGTTTCGATATTCTCTAAAGAAAAAAATAGAACACGAGTGTGAAAATTCTCGCGGACACATGCGGGAGTTATACGCAGGTGTCCGATGTCGCGGACGCATGTTGTGTAGCATCAGTAGCATGTCGTTGTCGATTGAACCTGTTACATATCCGTCCCGTGAATTACGCTGAGGTGTTCCCCAATTGGCTTCCAGTGATCCGACGTGACTGCGATAGTAATTCTGATATCAGACGCCAAATTGCCCCTATAAAGCGTCCCAAGCAGAACAAGTCACGATAACATCGAAATGATGTTAAAATTAATCGTAATTGATTAGCTTTTAGTGGAATCATTTTGTGGAACCATTTTGATGTCATGGTGGTTTGTGTTCTGCTTGGAGTATTTTATATTGTTCTATTTGCATCAGTATTATGGAAAGAACGGTTTTACCGAAGCGTATAAAATTTAGCTAGATATGGATCTAAAATAATTTTGTTGGGTCAAAATGATTATGTAGCGCAAACGGGTCACTAGAATGTTAAAACTTTTTATAATGTTATCATCAATATTAATCGTTCTATATAATTATTTCGATTATCTTACAAAATTCTTTTCATATCTGTATCTATACATTGAAAAAAATTTACTAAATTTTTGCTTTAATAGTGCTAATTAAATATTTACTAAATGTAAAGATATTTATTTGGTACAAGAATCATTAATTTAAGTATTATTTTTTTTATTGTGGAAATACTTATTTACTTTAAGCAAATGTTTAGTTAGTGCTATTAAAATAAATATTTATTAAAATTTAGTAAATTTGTTCACTGTAGCTAAATTTTTAATTTAGCAAAGTGTCGTTCTTTCTGTATATACGTTTGCATTTATATGTAATTTTTAATATATCATGCATAGTGATATAACAAAATAACGATTTACGTATAAAATTTTACTTGAAATTACGACGCACGTGGCAGCGGAATTATCACCTTTATGCGTGCCTACTTAGCACCCGCAAAACCGTGATAGCCAGTTCAGGGGTCATTCATATCGGGGGTCAGTCGGGGGTGAGAAATTTCCCCGGCGAATGCTGGTGATTCGTCACGATATCCCGATATCCGTCCGTGACATCGCACGTCCGCGGTCGAACGATGGGAAACGAGATCCAAACGCGTGATACGATGCTTACGACGATGCCACGGTCGTATGTCCTCGGGCACGTGCGGTTCGTAAAATCGTTATCGGAGACCACGCATCGTCGCTTCTGAAGGTAGCTCTTAGACGGGGAAGCCTGAAAAATATTCGGGATTAATCGCGCATGAAAGAATTCCTGATCCGGATTCGGAGTGTCCGAGGCTTGAGTTGGGACTTACCAGGGGATCCGCGGTAAAAAACAATTCTTCCAATGGCGAACGTCTCGTACATTAAAATCTTTCATAATCTTTATTTTCATTTATTTGTTTGACAAACCTTCCCACTCCTTCCTTGTGAGAAAAGGAAGGATTTTTTATAAAAATTAAATAACTTCAAGAGTACTTTATAACAATAAAACAATTTTTTAATGCTAATTAAATAATTTTTCTTTAATTTTTTAATATTACTATAAAGACTTTTAAGCTTGTTCAATTAAAAAAATTTTTTATCTTTGATAATTTTTAAAGAAAATAATTGATTTTGTTTAAAGGGATGTTTCACCTAAAAATGGACGCAAAAAAAAAATACGTCCTTCATTTAGATTTAGACTATGACATATTAAAAACTCATCAAAATCTGAAGAGAACACCTCTCTGTGTTTCTTTATGAGAAGAAATGTTGCAAAAACTTTAACACTTGACTCTGTAAAGCAGACATTGCGAAATAACAGGAAATTAAATTAATGTAATGAATCAAATTTTGTAACTAGTTACCGAATACCAAATACAAGGAGTGTATTATTCCAAGCAGAACAACAGGTTACAATACATTAAAATGAATCGCGACATGATCGAAAAGTGAATTTTAATAATCATCTTGACATCATTTTGACGCCATTTGAATTTTTCTGCTTGCTGCTATCATTATAGAAATTTTATTTTTTATGGTTTCATTAATTGTTTTACTTAAAGGAGTCTATAAAAACTTATTAGTTTTTATTAATTTGTAATTTATCATCATTATAGAAAGTTTTTAACATTAGAAATATCAACGTCTTTTACTTGTTAAAAGAACCAAACGAATAAATTAAAACTACGATAAAGAAAGTGATAAAAAACCAAATATTTCATCAGTAGGATATATAAAGGATATAATTATTGAAAAATCAAACAAATTCAGAATCCTTATATCTCTTTTACACAAGAAATATAATAATATTAATCTAAAAAATAGAATAAAAATGAAATAAATAATAGAATAAAAAAATAGAATCAATGTCAAATAAAAATAAAAAATACAATAAATATAAAAATACTAATAATGACCATTCGGTACTTCTTATGATAACAAATCAACCCTTATGCAAGAACAAAAATTTCTTCCAACTTGACGCAAATTGGGATAAACATCCCAGGTTAGTCGAGTGCGGTCGTGCGTGCGTGAATGCTTTCGCGTGCAGGCAGCTCGTGAAGAGCTGCCAGAAAGAGAGAGAGAGAGAGAGAGAGGGAGGTCTCTCGGGGATGGTGCGGATCTCGACGAGACGGTGGCGGCAGGGCGAACGAAGCGCGAGGGGTCGAAAATCGAACGAGAACGAAGCGAGCGAGCGAGCGAGCGAACGAGCGCTGGCGCTGTCATTAAACCGCAAGCAGAATTTCCGACCGCTCGCTCGACTCGACACGCGTGTCGCCCCCGTCCGTCCCTCTTCCCGCCGATTCTCCCGCCGTCGCGCCGCGCGACCCCCATTCATCATAAATGCAATCAGATCGTATTACGCGCCATTACCATACGCTCTACCCCGTTCCAGTCGCCGTCCCTTCGGTCCCCAGTCACGCCACCCCTCCTTCGCCGTCGGCTCGCGCGGATACGAGCCCGAAATTCATCCCCCTGCAGCGCGCGTGGCGAAGCGAAATCTCCGAAAGCCGTTCTTCGAGGGAGTGGAAGGGAGTCGAGGGCTGATTAGGTTTTGATTGCGTACGGTCGACCGCAAGTGAGAGAAACTAAAGGGGGCGAGGGCGGGGGCGGGGGGG
>NW_017300059.1:1691426-1715786 GCF_001594075.2 Trachymyrmex cornetzi | reverse complement strand
TTTATTTGTATTAATTAAAAATTTATATATAAAGATATAAAAAAGTGTAAAACAAATTCTTATTAAAAACCAGACAAAAATGTATGTCTTTTAATAATTTTTAGTTTTTTAAAATAATTTATTCATAAAGTACGTTATTTGTTGCATGCAAAGTGACGGGTAAGAGGCAAAAATGCAAGAAGTAAAAAGTGATAGAGAAAAGGCAAGAAGTCAAAGAGCATTGTAGATTAGGCTTTATACGCAGCGCGACCAACTGAACTCGCCATTAGTCTCGCGACTCGCGGCTACATTCACGTCGCTTCGCGATCTTTCTCCGGTACTTCGTCTCGCGCGCGATCTTAGCGTCTTCTTTCACAAAAACCTCATCGTTTCTGGCGAAATGCGGACGTGTCGCGTGATGGACACGCCAAAAGTTTCGCGCGTCATCGCGGAGTGCTAATCGACATCCGTAATTGGGATTAGCCGGTCTTCTCGCCTCGCGAAGTTCGAGACGAAGTAATCGCGGCGCCCGGCGTCAGTTACGCCGCCATGTTCCTTGCGATTCGCAATTTTCTCGGAACGACTTCGCGACGCGGACGTGAGAAAAACTCGTCGCGACGACGACGACGGCTGCGTAATTAGGAGCGCCGAGTGAAGTTTCGTACGATCGCGGAGTGCTAATCGAGATCGCGATGAACCGAGTCGTCAAGTTTCAATCGCGGCGTTCGGGACGGAGAGATCGCGCGCCAATTTCGCTGCCATGTTCCTTTACGCGCTTCTTCCTGAAATCGGAGTAACTTTCCGCGCGAAGATCTTTGCGACGTAAAAAGCTTCATTATCGTGATGATCACCGCGAATGATCTATGTTGTTGAGAGTGCCGAAAATTATTCCACGCGATCGCGGAGCGCTAATTAACGTGTACGACTAATCGAGTTACGCTCATTTAAGAAACCGTTTTTTGATCTCAACGAATCGTGCGATGTCGAAGCGAACGTAAATTCGTCGGTGGTGATTCGATCCTGAAAAATTCAAGATGCTCCAGATGAAGCTTTATTCAGAATCTAGGCAATCAAGCAAGAAATCGAGTCAAGCGAGCAGCAAATAGGCTCGTTGGACGTTCACAGGATATTAATTAAGGTATATTTTATTATTAATGCAATGTTATAGACATATGATTCTAAAATGGAGTGTTTATTATCTGAAGTTTAAGTAACCGATTGATTGTGCGATGTTTGTAGTGTATGAACACGTCGGTGGTGATTTGACCTCGAAGAATTTAAGATACTCCAGATGAATCTCATTTGGAATTTAGATGATGATTGAGCATGGAGTCGAGTGAAGCGAACAGCAAATAGACTGTTAAATGTTTGCAATTATTGAGGTAAATGTTATTATTAGTGCTTATGATAATATGATTATAGAACAAAATATTTATTATTTGAAAAAACATGGATCTGAAATTTTTAGGGATTTCTTTTTTGTCCTTGAAAATCAAGAACGTGCATGGATTTTATCATGAATTCTATTTATTCTGTTTCTTTCCGAAAACATGTTTTTCTTTGATTATTTCTGTCTTGCTAATGCAACGTGTTGACAATCAGTTAGAAATTAATGTGACATACATCCGTGTATATTCATGTATATTCTTGTGTGTCTCATGAATTTTTATAAAAAATCAGGATGATACAATATAATATTCAGCAAGCAGAAAAGATAGCTTATTGATACTATTTTGTAGTGAATTTTTTTAGTACTGTTCTGCTAGATTTTATAGCTCTAATTGTAGAAAATAATAGATATAATTTTGTGGAATTCCTATGATGTATTAATTTACAAGTTTACAACATATAGTTAGTTGCATTACTTGCACTCTAATTTATTTCAAAGTTACAACGTTAGTTTAAAACAAATTAATAAATAGTAACCTAGGTCAACAATTAAACGAGCTATAATTAGATGTGACAATACAAAATTTTATTATTTTACCTGGGTTACTATTTATTCATTTGTTTGAAAGTTATACGAGCGTTAAAGAATTGTGTTTAATTTATGTTTTAATATTGTTAGTTTAAAATATTATCTAATCTTAGGTACTTGAAATTTTAAATCATAATGTTAAAAAATCCATAAATTTTCAACGACTTTTTTTACAAGATTTCAGTAAACATCCTGTAAAAGTTCGGATAATGTAATGCTATAAATGCTCTAAAGTATTCTTTGATTGGTCACTTAGTAAATTTTTTTCTTCTGATTGGCCAATCAAATGCTTCAAAGCATTTATAGTGAGACTTTGGGTGCGATCCACTTAATGCTGCAAATGCTTCGTTGACGAATCAGAAGAAAGAATTTTATGAATTTCTCAGTCAAAGAATACTTCAAAGCATTTGCAACGTGAAATGGACCATACCCTTTGACTGCACCCTAAATTGTATGCAAATCCTTCATCGCTCGAATAATGTATTACTCGCAATGTCGATAGCATGCTCTGCTATCTCATCAATGATCTGCGCGATTAGAAATGTTTACTTATTAAAGTATACGAATATATCGACGAAACTAATGATTTTTATTTCCTTGCTTTCAGGTAAGTCCGTACTTAGAAGACAAGACCGTTTATGTGAGTATATCACGTAAATACAAGAAATGTGTATATTTAAAGAATTATACTGTATTAGTATACTATAATACATCAATAATTGAAAAAGTAACGAATATATAGAATAATTATTATTCTATACATTCGTTATTTTAATATCACTATTATTAAAAGAAGAAGTACAAAATAATAAATTTTATATTTCTTCTTTTAATAAGTAACGCTAAAATATTGCTAAAAATGCGTGCATTTTTTAACAGTATTTTAGCGTTACTTATTAAAAAAAGAAATACAAAATGTGTGAGAAGGAAGGGAGGTGAAACATGGAGAAAGGGAAAGAGAGGGAGCTAATTTAAATATATATAATATAAAATAAAGCTAATTTAAATGTATATAAAAAAAATTTCCTATCTTTCTCTCTGAAATACACGAAGAGCTTCGATGCGCCGATAGCAACGTGCGAATTTATGCGCATTGTAAAAAATCTGATCAATTCGCATCATGAAATTATCGACTGATAATTTATTATTACTGTATCAATTTTTATCAGACACGATCTTTTTTTTTTTTATTTTCGAATAATCATTCGTACTCGTCAATACTCGCGCCAATTTCAAGCAGACGTCACTTTGTGACGAATATTTTTCATTGTAATCTCGATTCTCGGAATATTTCGAGTGTTCGTAACAAGGATATAAATGTAGAAACGAATAGATTGCAATCAGAACCAATGATTTCTCTCGATCCGATTTTGCTGAAGAAAGTCGTGAAAAATTGGCTCCGCAGTGGACGGAGAACGCGCAACTTTCGAGACACCGCGTGTACATATGTACTCTTATATACCTACGATCGTGCAACGGTACGGACACGTCGCTCGACGACGTTGACGTCGACGGCGACGTTCCGCAGGATGTTCTACTTAACCCAGAAAACGGCGGAATGGAAGCGAGGTGTCCGCTCTCGCGTGCGTATCTGTGCGCGTACATATGTACGTGTATATATATATGTATGTGTATGTGTGCGCAACTCTACGTGTCGAACTAGAGCGATCCGGGGTGCTGGCAGGGTGGCATCGATGCCGAGGGACGGATGGAGCGGCCCCGTAGTTCTGATCGCTTCGAAACCACCCCCGACCCTCTCGCCACTATCCCGATGCTTTTCACCCTGTACAGCCGTGCGATGTACAGTATGCGAGATAAACGCACGTCGACAATGCCAATAGCAACCTGTGCGATTAAATTATAAATGTTCATCAAAGTACGAATATGTCGACGAAAATTAATTTTCATTTCTTTACTTTTCAGGTAAGTCCATAGATGAAGGAACGTATTTATGCGTATTCTAATGCAAACAGCAGAGGGTATGTTTATATTTTTTTTGTGTATCGTAAAAAGAAACGTAAAAAGAAATGCACATGTTTTAGCATATTGCATCAGCTATACTGAGAAAAGTTTAGTATTTATGACTATAATTGTATGATAAATAATTATTGTTAGGAGCTTTATTTTTATTACTCCTACAGTGTCAGTAATAATCATTGTATTTATAGTTCTATAAAACATTTATATATATTATACATGTAATATAATTGGTCTTGAAAATTATTATAATTTGCAGTCGTTTTTAATTAATATATTATATAGATTTGTTGTATATAAAACTATAAGTATATAATTGTTATTACTGACATTATATCAGTAATAACTATAAAAATGGAGCTTCTAATCATATTTGTTTTATCATGAAATAATAATATCATAAATATTAAACACTTCTCTCAATGTATAACACTTGAAACAGCATTAAATAATACATTAACATTTGTATAGAGAAAAAGAATGTTAGAAATTTGGCTGTATTATATCCAGAATATTTGAGCAGTATAACGTATCCTTAATTATCGCGTAATTTGGGTACTTGCTCATCACTTTTGAAACTAACGGGATTTTAATAAATCCCCTAAGGCTTTTCCAGTCCGCGATTAAGCTAAAGTGATTATAACTTAGTGCGAATACTTTAGAATACTTTATGCGGGATGAAAACACCCAAGTCACACAACACCCTTACTGATCACGTTCCCCATCCGAAACAATCGCATCCCCGATAACCATCTCCTCCTTGCATTGTCGCTGAAGCGGAATGTACGTGCGCGTGGCGTGGTGTGTGGCACTGGCGACGGCACGGCATATCGATCACCCCATCCCATCACCACCCCTCGGTGGATACGGGTAGCACCAGGCCAGAACTACCACGCTTCCGTCGCGCCCTCCTCACCGCCCGCACTCCCTTTCGCGGGGGTAGTAGAGCCGCACGAGCCTGCCCGCCCCTGATAACTCACAACTCGCCCATCCATCCATCCCCTGCTCTTTCGTACCCCCTGCTGCCTGCCCCGACCCCCCGAGATCCCCGTGAACGACCACCGCCGCCGACTGACGGTGCTGTCGGACCCCCTCTCGTGCATCCGATGTTTGTTACGCGGTGGCACGCGCGCTGCTCTTCCTCGTCGTCATCCTCCGCACATGTCGATTCTCGCGGGGTTCGGTTGGTTGCATATCCCTGCGGCGGGCAGGTACAGCTCGATACGAATACGTTGAGGTTTTTCTTTCTCCTTTTTAAATCATTCCTGCATTACTCGAGTTAGTTTCCGCATGTTCTGAGAGGAAAGTGGGTCCATTTTGCTAATTGAAAATTTTTTAAAATAAATTTGATCAAACTTATACAAATCTATTTATATAATTTAAAGGAAATGACTGTGACAAATATAAAAGAACATACATGTACCGTAGGACAAGGTATTACAAAGAAACTGCATTTCCAATTAATATTACTTAACTTTGTCAATTTCATAAATTATTAAATGTACAATGTTTTACATATGTAATATTTATTTATATAAAAAGTGTAAGATGTTCTTTACATTTCCTTTTTTTAACTTCCTGTATAATTATTAATTATTCTATGATATTGGGGCTTACATATTTTTATACTAAACTAATAATTTTATGAATGTAGCATTTGCGAAAAAATACTTTTATATTAAGGCTTTCAGTAGGAACAAACATTCATTATTTCGGAGATGCAGAGTCAAGGCCGAATTAACGCACGTGTGGTCTAGAGGCTATTGGAGATTTGCGAGGTTTTCGGGTGCAAAAGCGAGCGACGGGCAGTCGAGGGTGGGTGTGCCTGAGATCAGCATGCTAACGATGTGTACCATTCCGGCATCCTCCCCTGCATCCGAGGGATGACGCGTGCACACGTCTGGTCGGGGGATCAAAAGCGATCGTGTGTATCGCTGATCCCTCTTAGTCCTCGATATACAGCGAGTGACATTTTTGGTTACGAACGAGTTAAAGCGGTGTCGTTGCCTGTGACGTGCTTTCTAACGATCTCCCGTATCTTTTAAAAAATAATTCTCGCAGAAATATAATGCTCTTTCAATATTAATAATTTCAGTATATAAATAAATACTTAAAGCATTAACTATTAATGACGGACGAAACATGTTAACAAAATTGTTGACATGTATTTTAGGTAGTTTTCAAGATAATTTAACAGCTAGCTATTTGCTAAGAACTAAGTTCTAAAGATACAAATAAATATCGAAAATTTTAGCTTCTTTTTAATTTGAAAAATTAGTTCGATTTTAAGACTTGGCGTTGCAGATTTAATATCAGACGCATAACTTTCCATGTCGCCTTCTTTTTATTAACACACGACCTTGCACGAAACTATACTTTTGGGTAAACGAGAACATATATTGGTCCATGTGGTTTCAACGTTGAGTCACATTGCCAGCAGTCATACTGGCAAGCTACAATTGTGTTCGGTCAGGGAACATTACTTCGAGTTAGTCTGTAGTCGATATATAGAGCTCAACCTGGCATCTGACTAAACTGCCAATTTAACAGTAGTTAGTATTCCACCTTCTTGCGTTAAGCTTCGAGTCCTACGGTTCCATTAAACGATCGTTACATCGAAATTGTCGAAAACTTCCGTGAATCTTCACTTAAGTTTTTTCAGTTTTCACGTGAAAAACGCTAGAAGCATTTCTTGATATTTTTGATAAGCACAAAACTTCTGAAAGCGCTTTATCTTAGACATATTATAATCAAATGTAAACTATAGGTATTTTAATTTTTTAATTTTATTAATTTATGAAGCATTGCTTCGATATATATTTCTGTTATCTTATATAATTGTCTTTATTTGTGGGAAATAAAATCTTTGTGGATAAAAGAAATTTCTATATCAAAAATTAGAATTGTATACAAAATTAGTTTAAATAAAATTTAGCAGGTTTTTTTTTACATATATTCCCAATTTGTATCTTAAACTTTGAAAGATATTACCTTCTTGCTTATATTCATAAATTATATAAATTAAAATATAAGGACTCTTGAATATAAAATAACAATTAAAGACTAGAGATAGGTAGAGTTAATTATTTGCGCACCACTAACTGCATTTTTATTCTTACAACTTTATCTTTAGTTTTCGATTGTATTTTAAAGATTTGAGTTGTAAAATAGAATAGAGTAGTTAGAAATTTCTAATGTATTAGAAATTTTTGTCGAACGATGTAATTATAAGCGTGGAGTATTCTGGATCTTGGATCTCTGAATCTTCGCGAAGTGGCTTAGCCGTTCCGAAACACTTTGGGAGACAGAACCTTGCCATTCTCCCCTTTCGCCTCCGGATACGGACAATTTATTGCGCCGAGAAGGAACAGGTTGAATTCACCCGCAAATAATGGATCGCGTTGAAATTTAATACGCAACGTCTGACGATCAGATCTGTCTGCTAGAGGGAAAATATCATATTATCATATTTGCAGGATTGGAAACGTTACTTCATAAAAGTAACGCATTATCGTTACCATTAGATACTTACAATTAGAAACTAATGATTCGTTACTTTTTTCATTACTTTAACATTAAAGTAAGATATTGGATTTAAAAATTATTTAATAATTCATGTTGTGAAATTAGTATTAAAATTAAAAATTCTAAGCTAATCTCTGTATAGCAAGCTTTTCTTTATATTGAACTTATATCGAATAAATCTTCTACAATTCTTTATATTAATATTTTTTATTTTTTAATATATACTTATTTTTAGGAAATCAAATGAAAAAGTAATGAAAACGGCGTCATAAGTAACGCGTTACTTGCATAGCAATTTGTTAAAAAATATCTACGCCAAGATTAGTAAATTTAAGGCTCGATATTTCACACTACATTTAATTAAAGTAAATATATTTTTATATCTTTCACGATTGCTAGAATAAGATTTCAGTAATAAGCCAACAAGCGAGAAGGTAACATCTTTATTAACTTATATGTAGGATTAGATTACAACGTCACTCGCATGAAATTATCGCGATTGATTTGCAAGGCAATTCTCTCTTAAAGACGATAACACACGACAGTAAACAACAGCGGGGCGAAAACATCCCTTTTCCCAATCGTTTGACGGCACTCTCCATCATTTACATCGCGTCACACATTTATATTTATTAAAGCATTCACGTGCACGCACACCCGTGCGTGCGTGCGCACGTATGATAATGCACTCGGAATAAATGTGCCACGAGAGAAGAGTCTAGCGCAGCGAGAAGCAAAGTGTAATAAATTTCAGGGTGCGAGAACGGGGGTGCGAGGAAAAGAGCGCGATGCCGGAGGGATAGAAGGTCGTACAAGAGGGGTCGTCTCGGTTCGCCGAGCACCGAGGGGTTAGCACGAAGACGTCGCTCGAGTATTCCGAGACTCTTCACACCCGATATATATCAGTAGAAACGAGTGCTCGCACGCGCGAGAGGGTTGCGACCAGTTATCCCCGGAGGGTAGCTATCAACGGGAGGTCAGGGGAACGTCGGGATCATTTTAATTGCTAACCATAACGGGTATCACGTTCGCTGTTAAATTCATAATGTCAAATCATACTTAATCTGAGTTATTTTTAATTGTATCTATAGATTATTGCGTCGTTAATTTTATTAAAATAGTAGGGTTGAATAACTCAACAAAGTGTATTCTATTTCTACTCAAATTTAGTTTATTATTTACTAAATGCATATATTATGGACGATGTTTTTGAAACTAAGAGTACAAAAATGGATTGATTTTGACACAGATGGAAGTTAAAAGTAACAAAATGTTATTTAACTCTAATATATATAGTGTAACTCTAATAGTATATAGATCTAAAAATGATTTTGTTGGACCATCAAAATGTAGGATGCTCAAGCTGATTGCTAGAATGTCAAAACTTTTTGCAGTTTTGTTCTTTGTACTTGAACTTTTATAATTATATAATTATTTTAATGATTCAACAAAATTATTTTGAGAAATTTGTATCTAGCTAAATTTTTAAATACTTCAAACAGTTTTTTCCGTATTCAAATTTATCTGATATATGTATAATAAATAAGATAAAATAAGAAAATGATATAATATAATAAATAATATATTACATTTTAATAATATATTAAATAATGATATCTTACATCTACTTTTTTTGTAAAATTGATAGAGCTGCAAGCAGATCTAGGATGTATTTTTATTTAAATCCGATTCCGATCGTATTTTACGCTATGTTACGGCAGATGAAGTGAGACACGGTCAAATATGAAGCCGCAGGGTTTAATTATCATATCGGTTTTGATCGATTGCGAGCGGATACCCACCTGTGATATCGTGACGATCGCGCGGAATTGTTAATGATATTAATTGATACTGCCGAGCATGTTTTGCAAATAGAAACCGCGGGGACGTGGACGTTCGTAAAATATTCGCCATCCTTGACGGTTTCATGTAACATGTAGGGTGAAATTAATTATTTGTATTGAGTAACACGAGCGATTGTAAATGAAGTGATGTTTTTCATATGTGTCAAGTTCAGAGAAGTACATAATCGGGTTTATTAAATTACGAGCTTTATTTTATATACAAGTTTAAGAGAATTTTATATACAGGGTGTTTGATAAGAAACGATAAAACTTTTGCATAGGGCGGACTACACTGAGTCGAAAAGCCCTCTACCATTTTGCAATTTTCGCATCAGTTAATAAGATATTAAATACTAAAAATCACCGAATATTGGTTTTCAATAATTTTTTACTCAAGTACTATCAACTTTACAGAAAAATAGCAAGTCATAAAAATTGTTTATTTTCTTCTCATAGAGTTTTGAGAATTTTTTCAGAATTTTTTAGTACTACGTTTTCTCATATTGGTACAAAAATGTTACCTTAATAAGAAAATGCATATATAGTTTATAAATATTAATCTTAAAGATTAATGACTTAAAAGTGATCTGTGGGCAGTAGAATTTCGTTCGCCACATTTTCGCGACAATAGCGAAACCATTTGAGTTTGGTTGAGTAATCTCTGGAATATCGTATTTTATGTATCCAATAAATTTAGCTTCGCGTGAGGATTCGCGTGTGCAACTAATATGTCGTATAACTTTTACAGCAACATTTTGCGGCCACTCGGTATACTCGTATAATGCCTGTGCGATATCGATGAAATTCGCCAGCGCGCGAAAGCCGTTCTTCGTGGAAGGATCCCGATGAGGTATTGTCGTCGTTGTCATCGTCGTTCTCGTGTAGAGGTTGTCGTCGTCCCTGAAGAGGCCTGCCGCAAGCTGTGCAGAACGAGACGCGGCAAGGATGAGAGAGGAAAATGCCGCGGATGCCACGACAGCGCGCGGCTCATTTAAGCTTTGGAACCCTCTCGTACCGTCGAGAGGGTGAGCGTAACGACGACACTATCGGGTGGCTCCACGCAATTCCCGAGAAAGCATTATGGATTATGCCAGACGATACGCTACGATCAAGATTGATTTCTTGGAAAAAATTGCTAAAAACTGCACCCTCCATCAAGTTTCACGCTACAAAGTATCGAAGTTTCATGGAAACGATAATAATCTTTTCTTTAGGATTGGAAGATAATAAATGTAAAATAATATATAAGATCTTTAGAAAAAGTTAAAAAAGTGTACATATAATCAGAAAAGGTTAAAAGAATTTATATACAGTCTCTGTTTTTCTACAACTTACGCATTAAGAAAAATACTTTGGTATATACATATAACCATTTATTTTGTCGGTATGTGACTAACAAAAACTTACTTATTTTGTTATTAAAAAATTCTTATTAATTATATTCTAATCAAATTCTGATTAGAACAATTTAATAAAAAAGTAAGAAAGTTTTGTTAGTCACATATCAATAAAAAATAAATGATTAAACATACCAAACATTTCTCTCAGGTGTTTTATAGAAATTATTATTTCAAAAGTAATGATAATTTCTGAATTCTAAATTCTGAAGCTGATAAGTTCTGAACATGACGATCCTTTACAGCATTTGTTAATTGAGAAAACGTGCTTTTTGTGAAATTTTATGTAGATCCTAATTTTGTAGCGTGGAAATTTTTTGACGATTGTAATTTTTCAATTTTGCTGATTAGTCGACGTGGTTATCGTCTGTTTTGGCTCACCCGGTAGACGAGAGCCACGACTAGAGCACCCGAGAGTGTCGCATCGCATTTCGTGGCAGCCGGTGTCCTCGCGTTTTTCCTCTCTTTTTCGCCCTTTCACCCTCAGCTTGTCTCGATCCTTTCTGCGACAGATAGACGCGCGCTCGCGCGGAAGCGAGTAACTCGAGCACGAGGAACGACGAGAAAAAGAAAAATCGCGCATCCTTCGACTCTTCTCCTGTTCCTTCCGGAGTTCGATTCGCGCGGATCTCTCGCGAGATAGACCCAAGAGAGAAACTGAACTCTTGAAGTAAGGGAAAATGAAGAAGAAAAATGAAGGACTCTTTGTAAACCTTCATTTCGTTTCCTTCCTTCATTGCGTGACCTTGAGATTTTTGAGATTAGAATCGTGTTTAGATCCTAAAAGTATTTCTCTTATTTTAATTTATTATTTTTAATTTATTTTTAGTGAAATTGTTAGTTTAATTTATCTGGAGTATTAATTCTTATATATCGTGCATTTTGAGAAATTGTTCTGTATACATTGCAACTCTTACAGTTATATAAAATGTTTGTAAATTCAAATTATGAAATGTAATAATTATAAGCGTAGAAAAGTTAATAACTTTATCGAGACATTGTTAAGAATCAGAAATATCAACAATAATGATTGTAATAATAAAGATAAAGATGCTATTTAAGAATACAATAATTATTTCGGTTCGATAAAGAACAAGTTTTGGATTAATGAAAAAAAGGGCAAGAATTACGAGTGACAGGAAAATAATAAATAAAACGTAAGGATGTAAAAAGATGGACGGAAAAAGAAATGGAAAAGACGAAGTCTCTAAAGAATTGAGATTTTCTAGAATGGAAAATGGAGGGAGAGAGAGGTGGAATTTTCTTTTCGTTCTTGGTTTTCCGTTGGAGAACAGGAGTCTGCTTAAGGACTTTGAACAAATGAAAAGGAACAGAGAGATCGAGATAGCTAGAACAAGGAAGATAGCGAACTTTATGGCGCGATATTTCGCCGCGGTCAGGAGTTCATTCTTCGTTACTTGTGAACAAGAGTAATCGGAGCTCTCCTCTTTTGCTGTCGTTATCCTTTTCCATCTTATCGCTGTCTCTTTTTTCAATATCTTGTTTTCTACCTTATACATTTTTCATTTGGCTTTATTGCGAACTATTTGTCTAACCTGAATAATTGTTTTAATGTAGGTTTATAGAAATTGTACCATTTAAGTCATATTAATTAGACAATTACGCGATTTACTTTTATCAATGCCTGTAGCGTTAAATGTTTTAGCAGTTTCAGCAATCAAGCTGGAAATTAAGATTCGACGTTTTTTGCTTTGTACTGGGTGGGAATACTGATTTCCAAAAACGCGTTATCAGGATTTATTGCAATGGACAATTTGCGTATTCGTGGCATGATAAAACACAAGCGGGAAAAAGCGCAATCGCACAAATTCGTTGAACAGAATTTAAGGCTTAAAACCTTGAAACTTAATCTGAAATCGAATCGTAGCATATTTATCACAGGCACGATTTCGCGAGATATAAAAAGGAAAGAAAAGGCGTGGAGACGCAATCGGCGTTTCCTAATCGTTCTATCCTTCTGGTCCATCCCCGCGTATATTCTGTATAGCGGAAAAAAGTTCTTTTCCCTTCTCTCCGGGTCGGAATTGCGCGCACGCTTTTTCGAAAGGTCGGATATTATCGCCCTACTCGACGTTCGTGCTTCGAGCGAGCACTCTCGAAAAGCGTCGTCCTCTTCCGTCCTCTCTCATTCCCTCGCCGCCCTCTTCATCCTCTTCTGGGATCCCTGCACGGCTCCTATTCCTCCCTACTTTTTTTTTTTATTATCGGCCAACGCTCGACGTCGAAATGATTTTTCGGGGCTTTGCGTTTCCATGACGATGGTACAGAACAGTGCGCGGGATTAATACCAACCGCCTGCAGCTTCGTCCTGTAATCGGGGAAAGGGAAAAATCGCCATCTCGCCACCTGGTGACCCTCTTCGCTTTGCCGGGAGAGTCGGTGGGTTAGACGATAATTGGCGGATTTGCGAAATTATGCACGACGACGAACCTGCATCTCTCTTCGTCGAGATGCCTCTACCATGAATTTTGTGACGAATAAAATTAATTAGCACTTCCAATAATTACTGCGATAAAAAAGAACTTCTAAGTATGTCGGAGAAACTAACGAAAATTATTAAAATTAAAATTTATCTTTAATTGTTCAAATTTTGAGGAACTGTATAGTTAGGAACATTTTATACAAAGAAGTCTTGGGCTAAGAAAATCCATAGATAAACTTTGTTTTATAGAGTATCGATTTATACACAAAGAACAATTTTGCTGAAGTATCTAAAAAAATTTAGCAAGATACTGATTTGAAAATAATTTTGCTGCATCATCAAAAAAGTTACTCCAGCATGGTGAACAGTATTGTAAAAAGTTTTGGTATTCTAGTAGCTACTTGGAGTATTTCACATATAATTATTTTGATGGTCAAAGTTATTTTCAGATTCGTTTATGAACAAAAAATATGAACAAATTATAGACAAACAAATGCCATATCAATAACTGTTTGTGTTGCTAGCGTTTTTTTACATTTGTTTTCTTTCTCTTTGTCGCCGAAATATATACCTATTTATCTCATTTTAAATGCAAAAATTTTGGGGGATGTGAAGCAACGCGAACAGATTAAATTTTGTAAAACTTTGCATTTAGAGCGTCAACTTCCAGATTTGTAGCTAGTTAAATTTTTAGATACTTTAACAAAACCATCTTTTCCGTGTAGAGGCAATGATAGTTACAATAACAACAATAATGATACGATCATAATGAGAATACGAGTAGATAAATTTGTGTGGAAGCGAAATATCTTCAGAGATAGATCAGTCGATGCGGCGGCGAGTCATTAGCGTGGCGATGTATTTCCAATACGCTCACCACTTCTGATCGCGGATTCCGTGGAAAAAAGTGGGCGAAAAACGGGCGCGAGAGTGGAAGCTACCGCGTTGACGTCGGTGCTTGGGTGGGCGATATTATAGTATGTGTATAGTCGGACACACCGATAAACGCGACGAAGCGTTGCGGCACGAAGCGAGATAAGGCATTTCGCGTGCGAACGCGTCCGTATGCTGCCTTAATTCGCATCGACGATGGACGAGTCCGTTCATTCCATATCGGCTTTCATTTTATATTTTCGGCCGGGCGAGCGCGCGCACGAGCTGTGCGAAAAACGCCGCTGATTTTTTATCGCCGTTTGAAGTGTAGCGCGCCCAAGCGGCAATTACGGCATATTTCCATTAACGCCGCGATGTGATTCGAGGGAAAAATTTGAGGGAGCTAAAATTTTTAATTCGCCGATGGGAAAAATGCTAATAGACTTCGGTATTTCAATCTCTCCCACTTCATTTTCTTATTCATCTATCCATAGAAGAAAATATAATTATGATAAATGCGGCAGATAAAAAATATTTTTATAAATTAGACATATCTCTCTTTCTACATTCAAGCGTAGATTTTATGATTACTTATTGTTTAAAGATTTTTTATTTTATCTCTGCTCTTATTGCAACGTTTCTATGTATATATCATGTATTTTAATCTTTAGTACTCACTTATTCATTTACTTTTATTTTTTTTGTTTTGTTTGCTCTTAATTGCTTTTACTGTATCTTATCATCAAGCTGTTATAACTTCATTATGTATCACGTCTAGTACTTGAGGAGACATAAGCTGGTATTTATAGTGGATTCTTATATTTAAGCACCCTGGTAGAAATATATGCAGTTTTTCTAGACACCTATCCAGTTACTGTCTAATATTACTGTATTCTCATTAGTTGTGCCAATACTGAAAAGTAGGAAATGGACAAGAACTTGATACAGTTTTATTCTGTCCATTTCATGATGGCTTGCTTATTAATCAATTTAATATCCATTATTATAGTTGTGTTTCTATTCAATAAATGGATTCAGATTTTACGCAACTTTTGTATGCAGTAACTGCAAACAAAGCGTTACATCCTGATCCTAACAGTAGTTTTCCTCCTCAGTTACTTATAGACAGAAGTTAGTATATCTGTTTAGTAACTGCTCACAAAAAATGAAATTTCTACCAAGTCATCTTATAAGACATTATTTAAAACGATCTTAAAATAAGAACGAATTATGATACATCCATAGTCTCAGGGCGTATAATAAATAACGATTCATTCATTCATTCTCTCTCTCTCTCTCTTTCTCTCTCATTACTAATCAATCAAACAAAATAGCTTTTAATTGCAAAGACCTATAGGTAAAAAAAATATACATATATACGGACAATGCGTGAGGAAGCGAATCGATATGATAACGAAACGCGCCTGCGATTCCCCATTATCACGTTGTTAGAGTAGTTTACATGTAGCCGTGAAATCTGTCCTTGGATATCGAGCCACTGGCATGTATCCACCTTCTCGGCCTTCCTCCGACCCTCTCTCGTCCTCATTCTCTTACACCCCGTTGATTTGCTTGCCGGTTCGTGTTTGCTCAATCAGTATAATTAATGGGAGCCAGTGACTCATTGCGGCGCGCCCGATTCGATTTCAGTTCCTCGTCGACGGATGGGTTGGAGCGATAGGGTGGCGTGCTCGCACCCTTGCGATTTTCGTGTAACTAGGCTCCCGTGCGTAGGTGGACACGTGCACTCGTGTTTCCGTAATACTAACGCGTAACTTGAACGAAAAGCTCGACGTCTTCCCGCAGTGAAGGAAGACGAGGGGTAAGGCTGAATGCGAGAAAGATTAATTAATTGAAAGTCCTTCAATGAACTCTTGAAAAATATGAGAATGAACATAGTATTTTAGGTTTAGATAAATGTTCGGAAAAATTTCAAAGTATTGGAAAGAACGTTTTCTTAGTGTCTAAAAATTGTACTACATATATATAGATGAAAGTAATTTTGTTGATCTTATACTTAAAAAATTATGATTCGTGTTGCTAGAAAAAACTTTTTGCAGCGTTTATCATATACTTGAGAGTTCTACATATTTTGAAGATTCAACAAAATTATTTTCAGATTTGTATCTATCTAAATTTTTAGATACTCAAGCAAAATTTTTCTTTCCGTGTAGAGAATGAAATTAACCTTGTGAAGTTGGCTCCTCCCCACTTAACTTTTGAAAAAATTAACTTTCTATAGCCTATTCGATTGCACATTAAAAATTTTTGTTTGCACACTTTTGGTAAAAAAAGTTATTAAAAAACAATTTTGGGGAGCTAATTTCACACGCACTAACCCCTAATGAGTACATTAGATTTAACTAGTCTCAATCGATAGCATTTGCACATTCCGAAACAAATCGATTTTTCGTTTGCACACCTTCAGTTAAAATTACTAACAATTAAAGTTTCGAGGATGGTCGACTCAGGTAGATAGATTTAAATCGCAGTTATTATACTCAAAATGGCACGAATGATAAGTTTTTGTTTGCACATTACGAAACTAGTCGATTCTTCGTTTGCACACTTAATTGAAAAGTTACTATGTTCAAATCTACTTGAGTCGACCGTCTTTGAAACTTTAATTGTTAATAACGTTTTAACTGAAGGTATGCAAACGCAAAATCAACTTGTTTCTGAATGTGCAAACGAAAATCTATCGAATTGAGGGTCGTCGAGTGGCTTGCCGCTCGGTGTATGATTGACTCGCGATCTGTATAGATCCGGGTTTAATGCCCACATACACGATTTTAGTTTGCTTAGCTACCTCCCCCCACTTAACCAAAGCTTAATGGACAAATTATATAATAATGCGCCATTTACGCGCTCTCAAAATCCGCAAAAAAATTTTGCGCTCATTTCGTTAGCTCTAAAAAAAAAGAATTTATTTAATTTATTCATTAAAAAAATGATTTATTCATTAAGATTTAAGTTCAAGGAGCCGAAAATGACTTCATCTGGTGATTAAGAGATCTTTGATCATCAGCACCATTCAGATCCGGCGTTAAACTGTAGATATCCTATATCAATGGATATATATGTTTAATGCCTATATCAATGTTTGGTTTCACATTGATATACTGAAACACCAGAACAATATCTTCGATATACTTGATACCTTCTCCAGAAATTGGTCCAGTAAATCTAATTAAAAACTTGTGGTTGAGGGATTAGTGTGAAATTAGCCTCCCTAAAATTGTTTTTTAATAATATTTTTTACCAAAAGTGTGCAAAAAAATGAAAATTCGAAATGTGCATACATATGCAAAGATAAGCAATCGAATGAGCTATAGAAAATCAATTTTTTTTTAAGTCGGAAGCCATCAACTTCACACGGATAACGAAATCTTACTCTTCGATTTTTCGAGTAAAATTTAAATAATATTCTATGAAATTAATCATTTCAGACTCAGACAATACGATAGTCAATAATAAAAGTAGCATCTATTTTTATGAAAAGTATATATTGAATTAAATTGTAAAATAATTTTTTCGCAACATTTTATCTTTATCATGTTTATCATATTAAAAATAATGAACGGCTTGAACGTGTAATTTAGAATGGCTGACTGTAATTCGACCGATGCGCCTGGTTGTTTATGTAAATTTTGTAATTTTGGACTGGTCGCTCTCTAATTTTCCAAACGGAAACACTTTGCGTTTTCCCTAACATTCGCGTCCTGTGTGTGAGCCCACATATGTTCGCCTAGTCGAATTCGATATGGCGATATGGTTTATTGGTACCTTGGTCAACCGGTCGCGCGTAATTGAAATCCGAATCATGCGTTGGCGTGCGAACGCATGATTCGAAACAGTATGCACGTGTCGTCCTACATGTATGTTAATTAGCCGTTTTAGTCAGCGAGGATTTAACCTTATATTCTTCTTTTTTTTTTTTTACGTCAAAAGAAATTACGTGAGAAACTGTTCGAAACCATTGACTTTTAAAACTTTTATTATAAAAATGACGAGAGATAAGAATTTTTATTTGAGAGATGAATTGAGGAGAATTTTTGAAAGAATTTTTATTTGAGAGATGAATTGAGGGGTAATGACAAGTTTCTCAAGAGCATAACTACACACATTCTCATTATCTTTACGTATATCTTTTTTAACCCAGCATTCTCGCGTGGTTTTTTTAACGAATTTCTCGCATGAAGAGGTTTCTGATATCCGAACATTAATATTTCAATTTTCATTGTTCTCTTTGACAATTTATAATTTAAAAAATTTATAATTCTTAAAATAAAAATGCAAATTTTTTTTATTGTGGGATAATTTGTTAACCCACATCTCAAAAAGTTCCCTATCTATCCACATTCGGGTATTTGTAACCCAGCATTTTTTTTTGCTTGTATCTCAGATCGTAGTGCATCGATTTTAACTAATTTTTTTTTAATCTATCGTTTGAAGACTGAAACAAAAAGAATTTTTTTAAGTTAGAAAGTCTAAAATGTCGTAGCACAAAAGATATTTTGCAGTAAGTGAAAAGGGATCGGAAAAAAACGTCTGAACTATGAAAATCAGGAGGGTTACGCTATCCTTTCGTAGGTACTAAGGGTTAAATATAATAATGTGTACACGTAAAGACTTTTTTGCTTACACGAAAAGAACGGTTTTGCTAAATCCAAAATGTAGCTAAATACAAATCTGAGAATACTTTTATATTGGACCATCACAAAATAATTATGTAGGACGCTCAAGCTAGTTATTAGTATGTCAAAACTTTTTGCAGCATTGTGTGTCATACTTGAGACTTTTACGTAATTATATTATATTTTGACGGTCCGATAAAATTATATTATATATATTATAATAATAATATATGTATATAGTTTCAGATCTGTATCTATATATACCTAAATATTTAGTTTTTAATTTTTACTTTAGATATTTCTACACTCTATTATCTTGTCGGAGGCTTGTATAGGTTTTATTTTTGTAAATTTATGTAATTATTTTTTTGTCGAAACCTTATTTCGCATGTTATTCTAAATTTTCAGGTATATACCTTAGTAAGACCATGTCTCACGCAGGTAATAAAAAGTTAAATACGGGAACGGACGTGTTCAATTAAGTGCCACATGCAAATTCTTCATTTTTCTTCTTACGTATCTCGTGCACTTTTTCTATTTCGTATCTCGAAGACAAGCCTGGCGCTAATTCGTACATTAGTGCTCTGCGGCGCGAAGACTGGTGCGATAAAGCGACGGGGGCTGTTAAGACGTTTAAGCTGTTCGCCCGCCCGGCTAATTGTAATCTCGCGCAGCGATTTCGCATTTATCAGATGAACGTTGGCGGCGCGCGGGCAATTAAACGGAAGCGGGAACGCCGAGCGAGCGCGATAAATCGCGCTCGGCGCCGTCGTGCGTGAAGAGGCGGCCCGCAGCGCCGCTAATTTATTCGCTTCGCTGCCTTTTAATCGGCCGCGTCGTCGTCGTCGTCGTCGTCGTCGTTCCCCGTCGGCGTCGTTCGCGTCGGTGCCGATAATTGGATAACACGCGGCAAAAACCGTGCCTCCGTCATTTTGATACGATACGGCGACGCAACGCAACGTGCCGCAAGCGATAACCGTCCTATAAATCTCCACGAGATCGCACGAGTGGGCGACGGGGGATATATACGTTGCACGCGAGTGCACTTCTCGTTTCTGACGACACGACGAGATGCGGAGCGACGCGTGAGCTAATTACTTCGGCGAGTTGATGGAATTTAATCGTTCCAACGCGCAGACACGATCGGGGCCGTGTGGTCTATTTCGCGATTTTTCGTCACGCGTACTGTTCCGCAATCCGTAGAGAGAGATGGGGATTAAACACGGAAAGAATTTTACTGAAATATCTAAAATTTATAGTTAGACACAGATCTGGAAATAATTCTGTTAGAGACCATCAAAATAGTTACCAGGAATACACTGCACTGAGAGAAAAATGTCGATGTATTGTGAAGCAAATTTTACTTACGAAATTTGTGATGACGAAATATACATTTCTGTGAAATATATTTCATTTTTGTGATATATCTCATTAATTGTAAAAAAAATAAAATAGATGCCTTATTTGCTAGGAATAAAATTTTGTTTCGCCCGTATTTAAATAAATATATTTCTCACAAATAAAGTTTTAGGCATCTTTTTCTCAGTGGGAATCGTTATTTTTACCATTAATTTTTACAATAATTTAGCAATGATGTTGCAATTTTTTATGATGGTAATGATAACTAATTAAAAACTACGAGAAAGTCATTTTTGAGAAATAACTTGTCATCGCAATACGCGTTGCTTATTAAAAAGAAGTGTCTTAACAGTAACTTAAGTAAAAAAAAGTAAAAGTAAATTATTATAAAAAATAATTATATATATAATAACGGCGTTATTTATTTTCTTTTCATAATTATTTTTCATAATTATATGAAATTTTAAATTATATTGGAATCTTAAAATTCTCACGCATGATAAGCGTTGTTGCAAAAAGTTTTGACATTCTACCAATTTGAGCATCCTACATAATTATTTTGATGGTTCAAACGTAATTATTTTCAGATCTGTATCCGACCAAATTCTTCGAGACCTCAGCAAAATCATTTTTTCCATATAAATACAATAAGTAATAAAATAAAAATTCTTGTTTTATAATCTTGAAAAGTAGAGAAGATAGTTAAGAGAAGAGAGAGATTTGTATTTTTTTATTTTTAGTATATAATATTATCTGATAAATCATTCACACTTCTGGGGATTGCTTTTACTCTTTCTTAGTTTTTCAATAACTTTTTATAGATGCGAAAATAGAGTCGTGCAAAATTATGCGTAGTAATTGCTGTCGTTGCCGGTGTGAGCCTTCGTTTAAGTAATTGTAGTTTTCAGAGGGTCGCCGGGGCCATCTCGATACAGTAATCGCCGTGCAGAAGTCCTCCAGAGACCATTCGGTTCGTTAACGTGGAGAACTTAAAGGAGACGGCTCAGTATCTCCTCGGCGACGATGTAATCTTCCGCGAAGAGTCGATGATTGTGCTGTAAATTCACGTACCCTCTTCCTTCATCAAAAACCGATATCTTTGCGAAAAATGAAAATCGACATAAGAGATCATTAACGATGGAACGCTACTTATATTTTTCTTACATTAATACTTCTCTGGCTGAAAATTCACCCACATAATTAAGCATTCTCTTTATATGTATTTCTTTGTATCTACTTTATAAATATTAGAATAACTAAACTAACTCTAACACTATTTTTGATGTAGAAAAAATAGAAACTAATATTATATAAATTTATTAAATGTTTTTTTTTTAAGCTATCAACATTTTAATAATAAAAACTGTATTGAACTCAAAAAGCACTTGGATGAAAATTCGTCCACAGTAACAGGGTTAAATATAAACGTCGAACATATAAAGGGGTGTGGCATGCTTAATGACATAATCGTTAGAGGAAGCAGCTGGAATAATCAAATTGTGATTACATTTATGTGTAATTGCAATGTAATATAATTGTAATGTAAATGTACCGTGTACTGAAAGAAAAGATTGGCTGAATATAGTATAGCATTTTTAATTGGCTGCAACAGTCAATTTTTGGTTGCGTTAGCTTAGCCTATTGAAATCCTATACTGACAATGCGGATAAACTAACGCAATCAAAAATTGGCTGCTGCAGCCAATTAAAAATGCTATGCCATATTTTACCTATCTAATTTGCTGCATAGCAGCCAATCGATTTTCTTTCAGTGTGTAATTATATAGTTGAACAATAAATTTTTTTACATAATTTAAGCCCATTCTACGATTGCGTAATAATTGTAAATGATTGTAAGAATTGACCAATTATATAGTCGAATATTCTCCTCTTCGATTGCGATATTGATCAAGTCTTACAATACAGTCAACAATTCTTACAACTACATTTACGCAATTGTAAAATAGTAAAATGGGCGTATATTTGCAACGATTTAAGGTTTTGTAAGTACGCTTACGCATTCGCGATTATTCTGGCCGTTGCCGGACTTTCGCTGATCACGAGCTGAAATGCTTACGGATTAACATCTCTGAATTACGAGGATTGTGCGCAAAAGCATCGTGTTTCACTAACGCTAAAGCGATGGCGATTCGGTTTCACTGAAATGCCACTGGATCGCCGATTTCGTCGATATAACGGCGATATATACGGCGGATTTTCTAGCAGCATCGTGTGTCCGCGTTTTACGTTGCACGTACACGTACTTAGTGAGCGTATGTATAACGTGTAATTAGTAACGTATCGCGCTTTTTTTATCTACGTCCAGGCATCAGAATTATGGCACTCATAGCTTGCAGCTATTAAGGAAGCGAGGATCATAAAATAGGTCTAATCTTTCTCCTCGAATACTGCGTGCAACGCTAAACACTATATAGATACGAAGATTATTATCTAGAAAGAAAAATTTCAATCCAACTGGGATTAAATTTTAATTTATTTATGGTGTTCTTAGCACGTTGCAATAACTTGCGTTTTTTAACACTAAAATAAGTACCAAACGGTCATTATTGACCTCTATTTTTCTATTTTTAGATCAATATAATGTTTATTATGTAAAAAATAGGATTCTGAAATTATTTGATTTTTCAATAATCATGGATCTTTATATTGGTAAAATATTTGATTTGTTATTACTTTCTTTTAGTGTTTTTAAAATAATTTATTTAGTTGGTCTTTTTAACGAATAAGAAATTTCTAATGTTAACTGTTAGAGTGATTTAAAAATTTTGTTTAAAATTTTTTACTTTTTCAAATGTTCTGACAGTAAATCTGCCGTTATAATAGATAATAATTATATTATCTATTATAACGGCAGATTTACTTTCATATATTTTTGGTATGCAGAAAGAACGATTTTATTGAAATATCTATAAATATAGCTCGATTTGAAAATAATTTTATTGGTCTGTCGAAATATTTCTATAGAAAATTCAAGCATGATGAATACTGCAAAAAATTTTATTCTAGCAATTATTTGAGCGTCCTACATAATTTTTATGGTCCAACATTTTCAGATCTGTATTTAGTTAAAGTTTTAGGTATTTCAGCAAAACCGTTCGTTCCGTGCATCATTTGCTATTAAATTAAATTCTTACTATGAAAAATTTTGCCTCTGAAACAAAAGCGTACCTATAAATTCTATGATAATTGCTACATTTAGGTCAGTCTCATCAGCGATGAACGATACCATCGCGTTGAAATAAAAAGTCATGTTAAATTTATAAACAACTTTAAATTTCTCTTTACTTTAAACATAAATTATTGAGAATTCTGACATGTGGTTAGAGTAGTAAAAAAAAAAAAAAAAAAAATTACCGACAAACCGCTGCGAAATCCGAGCAAATCGCGTTGCATCGCCGCTATTCGCATTTCCAATTTCACAACGTTAATTCAGAATTAACCAAACAGGCTCGACCATGGTATAGCGCGATGGACATCGAATAATTGAGTAAAATGCTCGGGGGCGGGTGTTGCTGGTTCTCTCTCGTATCTTCGTCTCGCTTTTAACGTTAATAATATGACGCGTGCCTTTTAAACGCGACGCTCTATTAACGCTGAAAGCGAGATATCGGTGCGACCGTCGACAGATGCTGAGTTGGGTCAGGAGATCGCTCGATAAAAGTTGAAACTTGCGGATAACGGCCTGGGCGTATTATGGGAGCTATGACAGGCGCGAAGGGAAAAATCGCCATGTCACTCTCGAGCGACAGCGCGCACCACGAAAAATTATTGTGCTACGAATGCGGAAAAAATTGCCCGCCGACGTATGAAACGTTGGTTTTTAGGGAGTCGCGATTTCCACCGGGGTTGTTTCATATCGATTCGGTCGTACAGCGAATATTTTCGCAGACGATTACATAAGAAAACTTACGAAGCGAGATGATGCAAGTAATATAATTTTTTTTCGTGTAGATAAAATACATTTTTTTCCATACTACTGTCAGATATTAAAGGAGCAATGGTAACCCAATTTTTTTAAGTTAAAATATTTTGTTATTTTTAACTTCCACGTGTCACACAATCAATTCATTTGTGTGGTTAATTTTAAAGTACACTGAAAAAAAAGTCTAGTTATAGCTACCAAATATTGAGTGAAATAGTTTCAACTAAATGTTGAGGTAATATAACTAAACATAAGTTTACTTTTACAAATATATAGTAAGTATTACCGTTGGTAATACTGTTTAGTAATATTTACTAAATATTTGTAAAGGTAAACTTATGTTTAGTTATATTACCTCAACATTTAGTTGAAACTATTTTACTCAATATTTGATAGCTGTAACTAG
>NW_017300059.1:1642094-1691258 GCF_001594075.2 Trachymyrmex cornetzi | reverse complement strand
CTCAATATTTGATAGCTATAACTAGACTTTTTTTCAGTGTACAAACAACGTCCATATTAATAAATGCACTTAAATAATAAAATAAATTTGAGTCAATTTAATATATTCTCTTAGTAAAAATTGTTTAATACCCATTGTTTTAAATGAACGACATATTGAGTAGAGCACTACCGACTTATTGAAACGATTGAAATAACTTGAATTGAGTATAATTAAATATTATGAATTTAACAGTGCATACTCAGTCCAATTTGATTGCTTATAACTTTCATAAAAATGATTATATTAAAAAGTAAATGTTTTTTTTAATCACCAGTACATAACGGTATCAAGCAAATGGTATACCTTTATTAATAAAAAATTTATAAACAATGGAAAAAATATTAGAAAAAAATGCCGTACTGAAAAAGCGTTTAATGGTTAAAAGAGAAAATGTTTATTATAAAAAAAAATTATTACGATAAATTTCGTTATTTATCCATGAAATCCAATTGCCAAAAAAAATTGCGGAGGATATCAAACTACTATTAGTTACATTTTTATTGTATCATATTCAGGATCCTGAATAGTGAGATATTATGAAATTTGATTTAAAATTTGAGAACGCATGTCCAAATATCCGAAGAAACGCAATAACGTAATGTAAAATTCCAAAGCGATATGTCATTTTCGCGAGAAAGAGAGATGAAGAGTACGCTTCCGCGGCACACGGAAAATTTTCGGGCGTGCAAGAAACTGCATGCAAAACCGGGAGATTCTCGACAATTGCGACAGCCGTGGCGGGCTATCGTGGGGACGGCGGGCGCGGGTAGAGGGTGGCTTGCAGGATCACCGAGTCCCTGATATACCCGGTGGGTTGTCGAGGTGGACCGTGGTAATCCTCCTAAACCCCGGCACAATACCGCGTCGGGTTCTACAGCGGCCATTAGCGCGGAAGGGGAAAAAAGATTAAAACCTTTGCCGGTCGCCCGCACCGGCGGCGAATCCCGGTTTTATTAATCGTGCGCGTTGCGGAAGATAACGTCGTCGACCGGCAGTTTCCAGGAAAAGGGTTAAAGCGCCCCGAGAGACGGAAAAAGGGGAATTTCGGTCCTTGTATATCACAGCGATCGTCGCTGCGAAAAACGACTACTGCGATTGTGGCTGAGCTAAGCGTCTCTTTGCAGAAAAAGTAAGGAGAGAAATATCGAGAAATGTTAATGCAAATATAATCGACGATGTAATAATTTAAATTTTAAACAAACAAGTATCGTAACGCTCGATCACATTTTGCAAAGCAATATCAAAATCTTAATAACGATCAATAAATATAAATTATGTATTAACTATAATTAAATTATTTTTATTCTAACATCTCTTTTAATTTTTGCTCGTTTATTGGTCGCGTTATCAAGATTTTTATATTCAATTTCAAACAGTAATAAGTAATAAGGACTCCTCAATATTGAAACTAAAATTGTAAAAAAGGCTGTAGGAGTCAGTTAACAGTGCGATTATATATTGTGTATATTACATAAAGATGTAACGATGTATTATAATTGAACGTTTCAACTCATCTTTAAGTCATATTTAAATTTAATTTCGAATTTTAGTTTGCACACTTCTGGGTAAAAAAGTGATTAAAAATCAATTTTAGGGGGGCTAATTTCATAAAAATCCCTCGACTATCAGCAAATTAAATTTATCTCGTCTCAACAGTAAATTTTTGTTGCACATATTTAACTAAAAAGTTAACAAAAGAATCTTGAGGGATTAACTTCACACTACATAAAGTACGCGTATTTGGCGCGAATTTAAAAGAAACAAGTTTCAAATAACACCAATCGATAGATTTTCATTTGCACACACTCAGAAGTCTGTTTCTTATTTTTGCACTAGACTGTACTAGAACTCTTTTTCTCGCTTTCATCAAGTATCAAATATATACTTATTTCTAAATTCCAGAAATGTACACTAATTTAGTCACAGAAAACAGACCTCAACTGTTAAGCACGAATAAGTGGGGGGGGGGGGGAAGGGCTAACTTTACGCTGTAAAAAATTTCGGAAGGTGCTGAATTCTAAGATTAATAAAACAAGTAGTGAAATAAATAATGTATTTCTCCTTGGTGTTCATATTATTTTGTCTGTCTCCTGTATGTACATGTACATATTTATGATAAAAAGGAAAAAAAATTTTTTTAAACATACAAAATTTACAAAAAAACGCGTAGAGTTCTTTTGTAGGACTTCGTACAATCCTTCGGAGAAGAATGTAGACATATATATTTTCTTTTACGTAAAAAATTTGTGCGGTAGAAAAGGCAAAATCGCTTTCGTCTACCCGATATATAGCAGCGTTCGTACACACGTAAGAAGCGCGCTGTTGAGCCAGACGCAGCATCAAAAGAGTCGAGCAGCTTTCGCCTTTTATTCCGCGTCCACCATGCCGGATAAAAAGGAACGTCGTGGCGAGAAGAAGAGGAGCCACCCACCTCTCGCTCCCGCCTTCCTTTTTCCCGATTTCTTCTCCCGCGGTTGGAAAGAGGAAAAAAGACGAGTGGGGCAGGTTGCGGGGATGGCGGAAGTGCTGAGTGCGAAGGAAGAAGCGATGGATGCTGCACAGGAAAGATGAGAAAGAAAAGGACAGAGAAAGAGAAAGGAGATGTTCTCAGAAAGAGAGAGGAAAAGAAGATGCCGTCTTTTCTGGACGGGAGGAGAAAAGAAAGGAAGAGGAAGAGAGAGGAGAGGAGAGGAAAAAGAAGACGAGAGGAAGAACGAAAGAGTACGTCCGAGTGGTAAAAGAGACGAGAGGGAGTCGAGGGGAAATTCGAACTATGCGTCTTTAGCGGCAAAAGCCACGGATGTACGTCTCTTTTTGCCTTTCTCTGTCTCTCTCGCTCTCTTTCTTCCTCGCTGCTCTTTCACAACGAGCGAGCACTCCACTGACCTCCAAAGCGAAATTTCCGAGTACCAATGGTTGAACGATGGAAAAGCTCCGACTCTCTTTTACGACGCGTCTTTATTCGCGCAACAGCGGTAAGCGAGGAAACATCGTGGAATTAAGATTCGCGAATGCCGAGATGTGCCAACATGCTCGATCTGGATCCGCCGCTGAATGTGAGGGAATATCGCGAGTTTCAAAGATGGAGAGCGATTTCTTAGAGTCTAGCTATAACTGCACGATTCTATTCTCTTTATAAGAAGAAAAGCTATCGAGTAGAAAACAATTATATGACATAAATTTAGAACTTGGCAGAACTTGGGAAAGAATTATACAAAAATAATATATGAATACATTTAAAAAGAATCTATCGTATCATATATATTTCTACTTTTGATTGATTAAAGTATGTACATAAACGAATAAATTATTAAATTGAAACAAGTATCCTACATAATTCAAATATTCTAAATTTTGTTTTCAAAATGCGTATATTAATAGATTTTTAGTAGAACTATCGGGAACTATTGCTAAAAATGTTAATATTTATAATATATGTATAATATATTATATTTTTTATACTTTGGGTTTAGAGGAAAATTGTCGTGCTAGATTCGCAAAAATTTGATTTTTTTTATGTAAAAAATGCGGAACTTTTTTTTTATTTTTATGTAGAACTGTACAACTGTGAAGAGTGCTACTGGAATTGTTATTTTTTTTTTTATATTAATAGAATGTCTTGCTAGCTTCACATTCGTATAAACATGAATGAATAAGTATTCGCAATGCAAATTCATATCGAAACAAGTTCTCGAGCAACAGATTAAATAAAAAAATAAATACTGATTCCTTATTTTCTGTGAGTTCTATCATCACTCGAGTCTTCTCTCAAGTCGTCTTTTAAGGATGTATCAGGAGTATAATCTCTTCAAAAAGTGACTGGAATTGGAATTTTATTCTTTTTGTACAAAAATAATCGTTATATCACATGAAATAGTTTAATAAGATCAACATTTATATTTAACAACAAAATTTAGCTTAAAGGAAAATTTTCTCGTTTTATTTTAACGTTTAAAAGTAAGTCTGCTTCTTTCTCTCTCTCTATTGAAAAAATTTTTTATCCATGTTTTAAATCACTGCCTATTTTTTATTTTCACAAATACAATAGAAAAATCTGTAATCTTTTTATAATGTTATCATTTTTATTAAAAAATACGTGTAATACATTTTTAAATTCGTACATTGCAGTCGCAAAACACAACATTTGCGACACGCACTTTCCTATTGTATACTGCAACGGAATCTGATCGAAATGCAATCGCGAAAATAACGCAAAAAAAATACCAAGTTCAGTGACTCGCTAGACACTCATGAATGTCGACGTGATTAATGACATTAAATCAATGACTAATTTAGAAACAGATTCGAAAATATGCAATAATTCGAAATTCAGCATTGTATACACAATATATTTTGGACGCGCAAATTCAATGAAATACGTGTATTATGTACTAATAAATGATCGATATATCATGGTTTTCCATTACTTGAATAAACTCGATCCGGCGATTTGTATATTATTTCACGCTCACAATCCAAAAGTGATGAGGAAATTACGTTGAAATCAGTGAAAAATTCAAAATGCGATACGTTTGAATCTAATTGTTAAAGAAATTATTATCAACCGCATAAATATCGTGATAAAACAATAATTTGCAATTCCCATCCCCCTCAATTCCGTGAGATGAATAAATTGCGCGAAATATACCCGAGTCGGTGCATTTACAATTGTTAATCGCGGGAGTTAATTAATCGGGCTGATAGCAGCTAATTGTTCGTAAAAAATAATCTCATTTAGTATCTTCTGGTACTTGACACGATCGCATTTTCGTCGATTAATATATACGGCGATATGCGAAGCGGGCGTAATCTGCTCGTTCGAATCTCGTTATGTTTATGTGAATGACAATACAAGCGTGGTGGCCTTGTAAAACAAACGCCAAGGCCGCGTGTCAACCGACTTGTTTCTTCGACATATACTCGACATATATTTTACGATACACGATAAATTTCATATATTTCGCTCTTCACATTTTAGATTAATTTTGATGTATACGGACAGTTGTAACGTAGCAATCAATCTGATATTCATTTAAAAAGCACAATGTAATTTGTCGTAAAATTTACGTAACTTAATTTATTGTTACTTTTAATTAATACCAAATTTTTACATCTCGAAACGATTTTATGAATCAAAATTATCATTTTCTTTTTCTTGGTTCCTTTGATAGAATTCTAAGAACATAATTTTTCACGTAATTGTTCTCTTTTCAAGTTATCGAAAAGATGTTACGAAATTCAAAAATTATTAACATATCGCCTTTTTATTTTAAAAAAAGGTAACACAACGAAAAAATTGATTTTTGAGTTATTACTTAAATAACATAATTAACAACATAATTGATTAAATAAAAAATTTTAACATTATTTTTATATTAATTGTTCACTTATAAATTGTGTTATTTAAACACTAAAAAATATTGAATATTAATTTAACATAAAATATTTAAGTAACATAATCATAACATAATCAACGAACGAATTAAATTAATTTTCAAGATGTATTATGTCTCTCGGCTATTTTTCGCTAAATCCTTCGGTAGAAACGCGGTTATAAATACGAGCGTTAATTGCATGTACATTATGCACGTGCTAATCTCATGTAGCGGCGAACTTCCGGCTTTTCCTTTTTTTTCCTCGCGTCGCATTTCGTGTGAACTCACGTGCCATAAAACTTGGATGCTTTCGAGTGGGAGCTTTTATATGTGAATAGGTCCCGGACTTTTCTACCACCGCGGCGTCTTCTGTGCGTTACTTGACATTCTTTCGCGTCTGCGATCATTTGATCTCCCCCCCCCCTTTCTTTCTGTTTTCTCACATCTTATTTTCTTTCTGCTCCTCTTTATCGTTCCTTCCTCTATTCGAATGTAGAGTTCTTTTCAAGTTGAAGCGGCAAAATAATTTGATCGATACAAAATTTCGTGAACAAATTTTTGTCACCCTGTATATATATATATATACAATCCCAAAAAGATCGGGACACCTAAATATCTTAGGAAATATGTTTTACAGAAAAGTGTTTCAGACAAAAGTTATATGGTTTAAAAATATCTATTTACTGATCCTATCAGTTTGACCTTGGGTTGCGTAGCCGAGGTCAGGTCAAGGTTACATTGATTTTCTTAAATGGAACACCCTATTTTTGATTCAAGAATCTAATAGCTGATGTCGAGAGCTTTCCAAAACGCTATAATGAAATATTTCTTCATAAAGTACTTTTCAAGTTATAATGCTTCAAAGTTACAGTATCGCCGGCACTAGCATTACCCAAGACATGTAATATCACGCGTTATGTTTTTGTTTGTGCGTTAACTGAAGGTCAAGATTCACGGACCACCGACCGATCTCGCCTTGACTGGCCAGTCTCCAAAATTAAATATTTTGGGTAATGCTAATGCCGGCGATACTGTAACTTTGAAGCATTATAACTTGAAAAGTACCTCATCAAAAAATATTTCATTATAGCGTTTCGGAAAGCTCTCGACATCAGCTATTAGATTCTTGAATCAAAAATAGGGTGTTTCATTTCAGAAAATCAATGTAACCTTGACCTGACCTCGGCTACGCAACCCAAGGTCAAACTGATAGGATCAGTAAATAGATATTTTTAAACCATACAACTTTTGTCTGAAACACTTTTCTGTAAAACTTATATTTCCCGAGATATTTAGGTGTCCCGACCTTTTTGAGACACCCTATATATATATACATATATATATACAAATTATAATTTTTTTACAATACTGTTTATAACGGCTTTGTTAATGATAAAAAAATGTATCGATAAAGGCATAGTTTTATTTTATCGCTCCCATTTTGTAATTGAGATCTCGCAATCTCGTGCAATGCGCTCGTAACTTCGCACTCGTAACTATTGCGAACGCCCGGAGCACTTTCCCAGCGCGTTTTCCTTTGCATCGGTGCAATTATGCGAGCACGGCAATTCGTTGCGTCTCGTACGCGTTACGATCGATGCGCGTTTTCCGCGGAAAGACTAAATGGGTTAAAAAACCAGAGGGGATGCGCGTAACTGGGATGTATGCCAAGAGAAAGAGACGGTGAAATGGTCGAGGGAAAGAGAGAGAGAGAGAGAGAGAGATACGCGACGAGAGGTGCGTACACGCTTGTCGCGAGATTTTCCGGGAAATCGCCGACGCGACATTCACAAGCGGGGAAAACTTGTAATTGGTTTGTGGTAAGCCGACGTTTAAATTTCGGAACGCTCGCTCGCCCGCTCGTGTTTCACGTGCATTACGCCGGAAACGGACGCGAACACGCAACTTCCACAATTCGACTAGTTTAGGCAAAACAAAGCGATCCCATCGGCCTTTTTTTCGCCTCGCTCGGTGGTTTCATCAGTTTGTGGCTCGTAAAATGTCACGTATGCGTTCTACGATGGATCATGTGATTTATTCTTCGCTACATATGAGTCAGTTACATCGATTGATAGTCATTTTGTGAAGGAGATTTCATTGTCATAAAGTAGATTTTACCAAAGAATATTTCGTCAAGATTTATTCTTCACTTAGGTATCCATTAAATATTTTCATCGTTAAAAGTTCTAAAAGAATAAAATTGTTAAATGAATATTATTTATTTTAAACATTCTCGCATAGCATCTGCCTTTTAAATTGCGTGACTCTTGAATTAATTCGATGAAATATGCTCTGTGAGATTTTAAGTTTGAAGTCTGTAGTTAGAAAAAAAGATTTGAGCATTCTATGAATTTATAAAATATTGAAATATATCAACTTTGTGAAGCTGTTAGTTGGAATTTTTGCTATATAAATCTCGATTGTACGACGAACGATACTTTTCATATGAAAGGAATCTTTGAAACAGCCTGTAGGGCGATATCGGTGTTGCCGCGTGCGGCAAATATTCGTCGGCAGCCACCCAAGTGGACCACCGGCTAACAGAAAGGATCAAGAAGTAGAAACGGTGAAGGAAACGAGAGATGAAGCAAATGGATCGTTCGAGATACTAGAACAATGCGAACGTTTAGAGAATCGAAAGAATAGCGGAGGGCGGAAGGTTTTCTTTGGATTTTTACGTTTCCATCGATATTCCGGTTCCAAAATTTTTAGACACACTCTCTAAAATTATACTCGTTTTAATCAATGGTGAACCTTAAATTTTTTTTGGTCTTCATTCGTGTTTAATGACATTTTGGTGAGACAACAAAGTTTTTGATTAATGAACCAACAAAATATACCAACAAGAACGCCATTTTCGTGAAATAAAATAGACTTTCTGGTTATTATGACCAGAAATTCTGTTCGATCTGATCAAAGTGTCACTTTTGTTGGTACGTTTTTGAATTTTCTCTTGTTTATTAAAAATAATTTCTTTAGCTGAAAAATATTTTGATTAAATAAGAATGCCACTTTGATGAAATCAAACAGAATTTCTGGTTATTATGACCAAAGTGCCATTCTTATACATTTTGTTGTTTGAACACGTCTCGTGTCAGTTAAAAATTTCTTTGCCTACACTGAAAGAAATATTTTGATTAAATCGACAAAACTAACAAGAACGACATTTTGGTAAAATCAAACAGAAGCTCTATACTTCGATTAACCAAAAATTCTACTTGATCTTACCAAAATGACATTCTTGTTTCTACGTTTCGTCGGTTTAATCAAAGTATATACTTTTCCGAATGTAAGCGAAGGAACCATTTTTAATCAACAGAAAAGACGTACTTAGACATCATCAGCCGTAAGCTACGAAAGTGTATTATAGTTTGCTTGTTCACTTTCCTGGATCGGACAATTCCAGCGACGGTGTAACGATCTGGTTGTGAGGCGGTTGCGAGAACGAACTTGTATAATTTTCGCGAACGCCGTCGAGAAGTGATTCTGAAGTGACGGCGACCCTCGTCGTTGAACACGGTTGAACCGGTAGCGTGCCGCGCCGTAGTCGTTGCGAAACTTTCAAGTGACCCTCGTCGTCCCCAGAGACGAACCAGGCGACCGCTCGCTGACTCCAAACGATCCAACACGAGGGACGTCCGCAGGTTCGGAATAAGTGGTGGGACCAGCCTCTCGTTAATGGCACACGTCTCTCCGGAAACTTTCTGTTGTCTGTCTAGCGACACGATACTTTGGTCCGTAAATAAACGCGCGCTTATATTTTAATAAATTTACACGCAAGGCTTTTAAATAGAAATTGATATTTTATGTACCTACATGAATTAGTCGCTTTAAATATGACTAAAAGATTATTTCTAAAATAGCGAATTATATCATATATTCCTCTGCTTATTTGAAATATTATTATAGATATAATATTGTTCAAAGTATAGCGTATCCAATCCAACTTTGTTACAACTTTCATAAAAATGAACGTATTCTCACAAATTTTTTTTCAATCGAAACACCAGGCATGAAGGAGTATAAAGTAAATGTGTATGTATCTTAATTAGTAAAATGTTATAAACAGTAAAATAAATAGAAGTTTCAAGACATTTTTTGTCTAATCTAAAAACACAGTGTGTTATATTGAGATCGGTACCGAAGTGTTACAAATACAAGCAGTATATTTAAAGTAAATATTGCAAACGCTTACGTTATTGACGGGACTAGCCAAAAATTGAACGATGAAAAATTAATAGTTCTAGTGACGTCGGATTTGCAAACTTATCTAAGAAACATTTATGGAAGTTTGTAAAAATGTGTCACACCGAACTAGGATATGCGTGTTCATACGAGAACAAAGACGCTCATTTTTTGCACGTTGCTGAGAATCGAACGAGAGTAATTATCGAATGCTAATGGCATCGACGGTTTAACCGTCGCCCGTAATAAGCAGCGATCCGCTCTCTCAGCACCTCTCTTCCGTTCTCTCTCTCTCTCTCTCTCTCTCTCTCTCTCTCTCTCTTCTTCCCTCCTCTCACCCTCTCTCATTCACCGCGCTCGTTCGTCCTCGTACTATTTTTTCCTTCATCTCCAACCTCATTCCACCACATCTCATCTCTCCTTTTCCCTCTTGTCGTCTCCGCTATTTCGCTCGTTTCTCTCTGCGTCGCTCCTTCTTTCTCTTGCGTCACTATGTATGTGCTTTCTCTCTCTCTCTCTCTCTCTCTCTCTCTCTCTCTCTCTCTGTCTGTCTGTCTATCTTTCTCGCTTTACACCCCATTCATTCTATCTCGTTCTCTCGAGCTCACGCTCGTTCCAACTCTCTCACACCCTCCAAGCCTCTCCAACAGCACCTCCACCTTCGACGGCCACAAGCGCAAGCACTCACGGAGGCGACTCTCTCTCGCGGTCCTTCCCACCCTCTCTCCGGCCACCGCCTGCACAAGAGTTTCATCGCCGCCGCCAGTTCCTCCACCTCCGCTCTCTCGTTGCACAGACAGAGGTGGGTGGCGGCGAGGTGGTTAGAGGGCTGGAAACTCAACCCGCCCTAACGAGCCGGCGTTCGGGTCGCGTTCGCTATCACCCACGCGAGTCAATGACGTCACCGCATGAGAGAAACCGTTAAAGAGCGTTCACAATGGCCGAGCGAGTTTCCTGATTTTTTCCAAAGAGTCGCAAATATCGATCGCACTGATATATATGGAGGATTCTCCAATTTAACATTTGTTATTTTTTGTACCGTTTCGTTTTTTATTTACAATTTCCACTTTCCTTTGTATTTAAAGTAATAGTATTCTCTCCGCTAATAAGCGTTTAACATTTTTTCGTTATCGAAATTTATGTAGAGAAATTTGTGAAAAATGACGCGTGTAAATATACAGCGGAATTTTTATTGGATAATTTTTTATATGAATCGATTGTTAATCAAGAGAGAAAAAAAGCAAATTTTTTGGCTATAAATAAATTGCGGGGCTAACTCACTTTTTCTCGATGCGATCGCGGAATGGATTTTTCGACGGTGGTCGAAACTACCGGAAGTCGGGCGTCACGAGCTCTTCCGTTACTCCGTCATTTCCGGGCAGGCTTGTAATTTTCGTCCTATAACGCCGCGTACGTGGCGACCGCGTTCGTCGGCGATCATTGATCAATTTCGTGGGGAAAGAACACGGGATAAATTGAAAAATTGTCAGGCTCGAATTGGTGGGGTGGCCGTCCAAAAAGGACGGAAAAAAAAAAAACTCGCGCTTGCACACGTCGAGATTTTTTTGTTCGATTGAACGCACTTCCACAGCGGCGTGATACACCGCTGAACATCGTTCGCTTTAAAACAACTGCGAAACGGTATTATTTGTCCGTCGAAATTTCCAAGAGTGGGATAGTGGCGACAATTTCTCGTGTCACGTGTGTAGGAGTAAAGAGAAATTCGGACGCGAATCTTCGTCAGTCAATTCGACGAATTCGACGAATCTTTCGGCAGAACCGACTAGCGGTAGTTTGGATATTTATGGAATTTAGCTGTTTGTTTTATTAATTTTTATTTTTTAAGGATACGTTAGAAGTATTTTTTTCACAAAATTATGAAAAAATTACACATTTTGTAGGACGCGCAAATTGCTAGATCAAAACTTTTTGCGACATAGCTCATCGTGCTTGAGATTCCTATACATAATTATTTTGATCAACAAAATTTTCAGATTTATATTTAGTTAAATTTTTAGATGCTTCAACAAAATCGTTCTTTCTATGTAAATACGTGAAAGTAGCAAACTATTCTTATGTATAAAATATTGTGTATTTTAATATTTTATATTTTTCTTAGTCTCCTTCTCTCCCTATTTAAAGAATAAACTTTGAAAGCTTATTTTTCAATTTTGATCTAAATCTATTTGGTACACATTTATATTTTTTACATTAATTACACATCTAGAAATAACTTGTGCATGGAAATAATGATTTTGCCGAACTATCTAAAAATTTAAGTAAATATACAGATCTATTGTTGAACCATCAAAATATTAAGAAAATTTGCAGCCTGATGATTAATGCTGCAAAAAGTTTTAAACATTCCAGCAACTAGTTTGAACGTCCTACATAATTATTTTGATACTTTAAGAAAATTATACGTTTGATCTGTATCTAATTAAATTTTTAGATACAGCAAAACTTCTTTCTTAATGAAATTAAATGTTCCTCGACTGTTATATTTTCACTGGATCACGTCGAAAGAAGAAATTGATCTCGTCAATCCTGTGCCTGCGAAGTTGGTCCGTGAAGTTTCATCGGACGGAGGGAGGGAAGCGAACAGGGTGATCCTTATATTATACTCGAGAGGTCTACGGGGTCGAGCTTCGTTGCTGTCACACGCAGTCGACGTCACAACGAGCGTTCGCTGGGACGATTCCTCTTCGTCGTCATCCTCGTCCGCCACCTCCTTCCGCCGACTGGTTGCCCTTCTGACCCTTCTCCTTCCACGGCCGACCTTTCAATCAAAGGCCATTGATGAAGTCGCTAATAGCCGGCGCCGAACAATCCTGTGGATCACGAGAGAAAATTCTCCGAGCTATACATGAGCAGGGAGATGGTATCCCTGAATGTCACCAACGAAATTATTCTCGTAGATCGTTCCTCTCCCTTTTTCTCTTTCGAGTAATGCAGCTCGTTGCGGTTGTCCTCGCTACGATGATGCATTCTTCCTAGTTTCCTCTCGTCTTTTTTTTTCTCTTCTTTCTTCTTCCAGGAAAGAGAGACGGTAAGTTTCGCGATGACACGCGAGTGAAATTGGATACTGTCTCTCTGCCGTAATAATTTTTTATTTAATGCCTCCATGTAGGAGCTTGCGTATTATTCGATTTCGCGTTTAAAAATGGTGAGAGGGCAAACGCGTGTTTCGCTTTCGGTCAAAAACAAAATGGGAAAAAAAAAAGCGGAAGTTGAGGGAACGATCGGTTTGGCTATATCCCCCGTTGTCCGTCCATTATTTATTCGGCGAACTATGCATTCGTAATCTGCGGCCGTATCGGTCGCGCTTCTGCCCGATTCGCTTTTTTGCGTGCCCCGGCCGTCGCTTTTTTCCGCATTTTTTTCGGCAAAACGCGCGACGCTCTCTTCGAGACCGGAAATGAACGATGTTCGCTCGTGGCCTCGCGCCGGTATACCGCGCGTTCGTTTGACACACGCCGATCGCACGTTCGTGTAAAAAGAGCAGTCGTTTCCCCCCCTCACTTTTTTTTCCGATAAACGAACGAGAGCGCAGTTATGTCTAACTTGTATAAATCAGTAAATGCTGCAGCATTATAAATCGTTTTGAAAACTAGAACCTTTCATTCAACGAGAACGAAACTCGAAGTTCTGAACGTGAAAAAGATCTTTTTTTTTTTGTAGAATAAAATTTCAATATCGTTGCGTTGATAGAAAAATGACACTTCTTAAAATTAGCGACTTTCCACTTTCCAGTAGATCATATTTTAAATTGGGACAACGTTTTAACATCAGAAGTACCGAGTGGTCATTACATTGAGACCGTTTCTATCTTTTGATATATTTTTTTGCGTAAAAATAGGATTGCTTGAAATTTTTTGACTTTCCAGTAATTACGTCTTTTATCAGTATAATATTTGGTTTTTCATCACTTTCTTTTTTTTCATTTATTTGCTTGATCCTTTTAGTGAATAAAAAACGTTGGTACTTTTAGTATTAATTAGAATAGTGAATATGCAATTCCTATGATTTTATTTTTTTTCCATTTAATATTTTCAATTGTAATATATTCAAATTATGTTATGAATTTTTGAAATTCAAAATTGCAACTCTAATATAGTGCTAACTTTTAAAATAATGGAAGAAATCCGATTCTAAAATAATTCCAGTATATTTTTTATGCAAAAACGACACATTGCGAGAAAAAATGATTACAATTGCTACAAAATTTAACTATAATTTATAATTGTTTTAACCATGTAAATACAGTCAGTTATGCTGTTAATAATAGTTACACACAATGCTTGAAAATCTTTAGTTTCTTAACGTGTTTTTAGTTATTATTACCACATAAGTAAATATAATAGTAAGGGAATATCTGAGTGACATGTCACTTTACACGGACGTGTGTTTAAAAATGTGTGATCTTTATATTTGGTTTTGGCATATCTACTTTTAAGATTTAATATGTGCATCAAAGCTTCATTACACGCTTCATGTTCCATGATGATTAACAACGCTGCATTTTTGGCAATTTGCGAGTGACTTAAGCATTATGGACATGCATAACTATACTTGTATTTTGCTGAAGAGGAATGACTCCAAAGAGACTCGAAAAATAAAGAAGACATCAATCCAATATCTGAGTATTGATTGTTCACTAAATAATTTCGCCGTTTATCGTTGCTGACTCATTAGCCTACTTATACATTTATGTGTATATTGTTTAAAATTCGAGAGTCCTAATATAATTATTATCGTTGTATAGTAAGGGAATATAAGAAAAATTATATTCACTATAATAGTGATTTCAATTACTAAAATGTTTATTTTACATACCATTTGTCTACTATATTAATATTTGAAATTATCATAATTTATTTTACAATTTTGTCACATCATCGCAGCGATATTTTTAACATTTTTTCTTTTAAATAAAAAAAATACCATGAAAATTGATCGTCGTGTCTTAAGCGAGACCAGTAAAAGGAAAATGGAAATGGGAAAGAGAAAAATATATGGGATACATTCAGTATTCAACCGTTTCTCAAGATTAGTTTGCAGCGCGACGAGTCAAAGTCAGTTGAATCTCGTCAAGCTATCTTGTCGCAGACAGTCGCGGGTTCTCGGAGTAACCAGCTCGAGAGAGCACCAACGCGCTCATTCGGGCAAGCGTATCTGTCGGCGGGGCTCTTATCGAGCCCGCTTACGCTACCCACGATCCCCCCGCCTTTCCCCCCAACCAACCCCGTAATCTTTTTCTCGCCCTCTGCCTCTCCTCGTAACCGCGCACCGGTTGTGTAAAGGGCGATCGCAACGGGCCGGAAAATAGGCTCATCTGAATGCGGCACGGCGGACCCGGCGCCGTAGCGCGAACCAGTGGCACCGGGGGGGTAGTTGGGGGAGGGACGGAGAATGAAGATCGCGTTGGGAGGGGAGGGTTGCACGAGAGTGGTTGCGGAGGTAACGAGGACTCGGGGACGACGATGCGGCTGGAGATACGCTCCGCTTGATGGCGATGCCGCCTCGAGAGAGCTTCGCGCGGAAGTGAATCGCGCGGGGACGTGGAAAGCACTCTTTCCCTTTTCCTCTCCCTCCTTCTATGTAGATGGAAAATGGTCAAGGGAGATCGCGGACGCGGTCGTCGAGCGAAGGCGTTGCCTTCTGCTCTTTCCACTACATTCGTCACCGTCGAATCTTGCCGATATCGTATACTCTTAGAAAGTATTTGATTTGTGGGAATGGACTCGAAATACGTAAAATATTGCGGGAACATCTTGAAATTTATTTCGAAAACTGACATTTTTTTTTAACACATTTCAAACTCGAACGCATGTTGATATTCGACTGATAATTTGTTCAATGATCGTATTCCTATATTTATTACGCTCAGAGAAAGGTTTCTTTAATTTGATCATAATTTCTTTGAATCAAATTAATTTTTTTTAATTTCGAAAAATAATGTTTAAATCAAAGAAATGACGTTCAAATCAAGAACATTTTTTCGTTAACCGTATAGCAAAGAAACATTTCTTTAAATCAAAGAAACCTTTCTCTGGGTGTACTCCGCTGTACAGATATATACACAGTTGGAAAATTTGTGTTAAATTCAATATATTTTACTTATGTCAAATGGTCCACTCAAATTTTTGTTTTAATTTAACACAAGATGACTCTATTAGAAAGTAGCACAAATATTATGTAAAAAAACATTAATACAAAAGCGTAACAATGACACAATTTATAAGCAATCATATTTCTTCATTAAAATTTACATTTATAGGTAATATGTTAAATTAACACATTTTATTCATTTATTTTGGAATTAAGGTTTTAAAAAACATGTTATTTGCTTACTTGTACATTGTGTTATTTTAACATTAAGAAATATTGAATATCTGCTTAACACAAAATATTCAAATAATAAAATCACATTTATTAAATTAATAGTCGTATATTAAAAATTCAACTTAAAATTTAAAGAAAGACTTGAATGACCATTTCTAACAAAATGTTTTTTTATTGTTTATATTTTATTGCTGTATGCTTGAGAATAAAATAAAGTACATACCATTGAAAAAAAGTCTAGTAATAATAACATTAGATGGCAGTAAACTTTGATGAAATATTTTCAAAAATATTCGATTAATATAACCAAAATCTAATTTTTAATAGTATTTTACTTTTTAAATTATTTCCAAACGGTTGATTACTATTATGTTTGATAATATTTATACAAAATATTGAATTATTAGGTGTTAAACTTAATTCCTGCCGTTTTTCGTCTCCAAAATTGATTTGTTTCGAAGGGAAGATGAATGAATACCTCAATTAAAGTAATTTTCTCCATTTTCTACTTTATTACTAATTAATAATACTTTATTAATAATACTTCGATTAAGGTATTTCTCTTCGAAACAAATCAATTTTGGAGACGAAAAACGGCAGGAATTAAGTTTAACACCTAATAATATGCTAAACAAAATATATTTGATGACTATATATATTATTACTAGACTTTTTCATTAAAGACATATATAAGAGCAATAAATAACTAATTCAGTAGAGCTTAATATCGTAATACAGAAACTTAATATTTATCTTTAAAATATTAAGTTTCTTAAATTTTCAAAGCACTTAATTTTTCTATCGCACTTTGTATAATTTTTCTCTCCTCATATTTTGAGTAGCCGATATAATTTATTATACATCCTGTGTTGATTACAAGATTATATATTTAAAAAAAGGAGGCGTTTCTTCTATCTTTTTGCAGTGATCTCTCTTTTTCTAAATCCTATGCTCGCGCTAATACTTTGCGCACAGGTATAATCGCCTCGCGCAAATCATTCAGATCGCCCTTTTTGCGCCCCCTCGTCGACGGACGCCATCCCCCGTTTTTCGGGGGGGCGTCACGCAGCGGTAATGATAGCCGGGCGCATTATGTTTTACGTGGGAGTGGCAACAGCCGTGACCGAAATGCCCGTTGCCGTTCGCCCGCTCGCTCGCTCGCTGACGGTAATTGCATCCTACTTTTCCCGGCCGCGCGCGTTGCGCGTTTTGATAAACACACACGTATACGCACGCACGCGGAGAGAGCGCGGTCGGGACGCGTTACGGCTCTGGTGAAATGTACGCGGGAGTTAGGTATATCGTATGATTTCCGTGGTTGGTTCGAATGAACGTTTAGAGTATATCGGAGAAAAACGTTTTCTCGTTCATTAGAAGGACCGCGTGAAACGCGTAAACGTCAACGAAGCAGTTCGATGAGTGACGTTTGTGAAACTTCATCTTAGAGACTCTATGTAACGGAATCTAGGCACGAATGATTTTGTCACAATCCTATGTGGAAAGGTATAATACATATTGTCTTCTGTATGTACTGGGTTTCCCAAAAGGGTGGAAACCTTCCACTGAAAGAGCAATTTTGCTGAAGATTCTACAAATTTTGCTGCAGATACAGATCTAAAAAATAGTTTTTGTTGGACTGTCGAAACAATTATATTTAGGACGACAAAATTGGTTGCTAGAATGATAAACATTTTGCAACATTGCTCATCGCTTAAGATTTCCAGTAAAATTATTTCGATGGCCTAACAAAATTATTTTCAGATCTGTATCTAGCCAAATTCTTAGGTTCTTCAGCAAAATTGTTCTTTCAGTTCTTTTTAGTAATAATTTTTGTAAAAACGAAGATATTGCAAAACGGTAAACACTTGTTCTTATATTAAAAAAAAACTACCTTTTGGCATGGATAGAGATTCTCAAGTAAGAGATTGGATATTGTTTAGACAACTTCTGATTGGTCTGTCACATTTTTCAAGATCTGATAGAATGAGATAGATGGATAAGATAGAAAAAAATGCGTAGATAAGATCTCATTCTAAATTATATATAAGACAAGACGTATCTTTGCTTGCGATGACCTTTGAAGTTTTAATCGTTACACTTTAATCGTTAGATTTCTCGATGCGTTGTTTATATACTGAATGCTTTACAATGTAATTGGCATCGCGTGTCGAACAATTTTTCTCTCAAGAAAATACATGCGACGTACTTGTTCTTTTTCCTATTGGAATGACAAACCGATAACTTTTTGCCACGACACGGAGTAGAAGTCTAAGCCAACCGTGAAAATCGCTCGTTACCGAGTTCCAGGTAGTCCCTCGAAAATCTCGTTACGGGAATGAAATACACCTCTGAGAGTTCGACGACCTTCCTCGAAGTGACTCTCGCAACAGCATCGTCGTGATCCTCGGAACTGTCGGGCGTCGTCCTGCGATCGTCTACGGTTCATTACTTTGAAATCTCTGAATGTTACATGTGTCAGGGAAATTGTTTTCGGGTGGAAAACGTTTTTCGATACATGTTGACACCATTTTTAATGCAAAGGCTACTTGTTTTTAATCATTTTAAGGCTAATTCTACAATGTGCTTTTTGTTTTTTGTTTTTTGCTGTTTGTCTCTTGCCTTCTTGATCAAAAAGGCAAGAGACAAACAGTAAGAAACAGAAAACAAAAAGCATATTGTAGAATTAGCCTAAATATTAGAACTATTTTATTTATTTATTTTTTTTTTCGAATGAGTATCAAAGTAATGATAAAAAAATTGAGAAGATAGATAATAAAAGCCGGTTCTTTACAAGTACAATATGTTTTATATTAATTGTTGATTAATAAACGATTAATATGCTAACAAATAAATAAATATTAATTTATTTCTTATATATTTGTCAATTTGAAGAATTAATGTCAGTGCTAATGTTAAAAATAGCAGCGTTTTTGTTTAGTAAAAGGAAGACTTTGATTACTTTTTCTGTTCACTGCGTAAAACCTGATCCAAGTAAGCGAGCGTGAATAAACACGAATGAATAATTCACTTCAACAAGTGCAAACGACACCGTCAATTGTTGCCTTTCTTTGTCTGGATCCAGCTTAAGACATCAAATCTTATCAATCGAATTTCACGAACTAGGACTCCGATTACATTAATGACTATATATTTTCTAAATCGTGATAAGCAACCGCCTTGGCTGACATTTGCGAATAGTTTGTAAAAATCAGCGCGCAATTACGAGCTTTTTTGCTCCGTTAGCGTCAAGATGTCAGCGCCGACGCCATAAATCATCAGATCCTTGGATCTGAGGACTCCGAGCGAGACCGAGAGAGTCCGCTGAAAGTAAACCCGGAAAGATATCTACTCGTGCCATCGTTCATTTCCGGCTAACTTCCACTTGCTCGTCGCTTTCCTCCCTCCCGCGCGGGTCTTTACTCTTGGGTTTTGGTACACCTTATGACGCACAAGGGGTTTCAGAAAATGTCTGCTGTGGAATTCTAGATGTGCTCGAGTAGCGCCATGTTTGACTTAATAACCATATGAATGCGATGCCTTCCATTTAGCGATGCAAGTCGACAAGTATCTTCATGCCTTTGTTACTCATGAAGTGCAAAGAAAGGCAGAATGACATTTGTGTCCACTTGTGTCAAATGGAAGGCATATTAAAGAATATTAAAGAATTACTAAGCTTATTTAGTATTTATTGGCTTATTTACTAAGCTTATTATTTATTACTTATTGGATGACACGGAAAAGCACGATTTTGTTGAAGTATCTACAAATTTAGCTACATCTGAAAATAATTTTGTTGGATTATCAAATTAATTACGTATGATTCACGAACTAGAATTTTTGGTTGCATTACTCATCATGCTTGAGGTTTCCACTTAATTATTTGATGATTTAACAGAATTATTTTTAGATCTGTATCTAAGTTTTTAGATACTTCAACAAAACTGTTCTTTAGGTGCATAATTAAATTTAGCGTTTTCGAACAGTCGATACAAGTAAATTACAATTATTTTGCGTTGTAAATTATTTGCATTTTGCTCCGCGACTTCACACATGAAAGAGATAACAATGTATTGCTTGGACGGAACCTGCAAATTGTTGTATATTTAACTATCGTTGCAAAATTAATAGACCACGATTAGAATTTGAAATGGTTCGATTCATAAATTGTTTAGGTGGAAAAAAATTCGATATTCTCATTCAAACCGTGTCCGCGCAATTTTCCAATTGAAATTAATTTTAGGAGAATTAATTATCGGACGCGAATATATATACGTGAACGGAGGCGGCGCATTATTAAAATGACAGAAATTTTTTCCCTCACCCGAACGTCTGAGAAACAACATTGTGATAAAGCGAAAATGGAGGAGGGAGAAAAAATAGCGGACGGCGCAATCAATGTTTGCTTACGTGGACCGCGAAAGAATTTAATTATACCGAGCGTATTTTCTTGCCGCTCTTGCGAAAGCCAGGGGGAAGAGGACAGGCTGTTCGGAAGGGTGCACAGTGAATTCCATTTTCGCGTTCCCTATGAGGATGACGGTCCTCCCGCCCGTTGTCGACGGCAACGGGAGCTAAAAAAAAAAAAGGGTCCTCGTACGTTCATGTCACCTGCGTCATTCGCCGCGATTTTCGAGGGGTAACAAGATCTATTTATTCAGCGCACGGGTCAGAAGGGGGATGTAACGAGGATAATTGCAAATTGCGTCCCTGAACAGTCGGCTGAGATTTGCGAACCGCGAAATCGGGGACGATTATCGAAAATTCGTTCATTTGCAATTACTATGCACTGCGTGCTTTTAAATATATGATTTATTTATGTTATTAAGTTTAAATTGTGTAATTAGCCGGTATGGAAGTGAACATTTACAAAAGATAAGAGGAAGCTATATGTATGTATAAATAAATAAATACTAGATATAAGAATTTATTTTAATTGATATAGAAAATGGAAAGAGATTTGTGTTGTTAATAATTAACCCTCCAGAGTTTTTTGATGCCAAAATTTGTAACACGGTTACTGATACTGAATCTGCAAGAATTTAATTTAAAAGCGTTAATTAATTTTAAGGAACCAAAGTGACATTACTCGTATAAAAAAAAGAATGAATACTAAGTATATTTTAATAAGAATATTCTAAATTTTTGAAGATGTGACATAAGAAAAACTAAATTCTCTGACATTTTTGACAAAGAGATTTGAGAATTGAGTAGATCCGATATTCACTGTCAACTCCGGAGAGTTAATTATATGTTTGTTAAAGATGTATCAGATATAGTCTGCCAAAAGTGATTGGAAATTTACACTTTCCATATAAAAATTAATGTTAAATACATATAAAACAGTCCAGTAAGATCAATACTTATACGAAACAATACAATTTTAATTTAAATGACAATTTCCTCATTTTACATTAATTATTTTTTACTTTAGGAAATCATTTTTGATCCAGGTTCTAAATTATCGCCGACCTTTTGTATTACTTGAAAATATTGTAGAATCTTCATAATTTTGTTATTTTATTAAAAATATATATAATACATTTTTAATTAAATTATCTTAATTTCGTATATAATATTTTATATAAATAATGTTTTAAGGAGACTAAATTTTAAAATATATGTATTGATATATGTATTTTAATGCATACGTTAATAGTTTTCACATATCTCGTATTACTGTTAAATCTTAATTTATTAAAAATTATGTTTCAAATGTTCACAGATGATATAAAAAAGACTGTTCTTAAGTATTTTCATTAATTTATAATTGTATAATTGTATTTCTACTAAATAACTCAGCTAACAATAAGTCAGAAATAAATGTCAAAATATAATGGAATTTAAATTTTAATAAATATAGATTTTGGGACTTTATAATTAATATTCTTTTTATGTCACATTTGCCGAGAAAAGAGAACGAGTATTTATATGAAAAGCCAAAGCAAAAAATTCTTAAGCAGGATAAATTGATCCAATAATCTATAATTGATAAAACAAGATGCAAAATATGTAATAAACTAATAATAGCTCATTTATCGAAATGCAAAGAATAAAATGTTTGATTTATTTCGTAATGCATTATAAACGTTTAAATTCAAAGCGATAATAGTTACGTTGGCGCGGCCTTGGCGTTTGTTATTTTTTTTTGCGGCGTACGGTACACTGTTTACAGAAGGTCGGCGCGTTATCATTCGTACGCCGAGATTCGAGCCCGTAGGCAGTATCGCGAGCCGCTCCAACTGCTCCAAGTGTCGTCGCATTATTATTACATATGTGTACGACCGCGATAAAAAGATAGCGCGATCATTTCTAAACCACGTTGTGCGGTTATCAATGTGATTCGTTCACTATTAAAGGTGTGCAATGTATTGAGGCATTTTTTTTGCTGTAGCTGACATTTCGCGTAATTTATACGACTGAAATAGAAATCGATAGAAAGGATAAGAGCTAATACATTATTTAACATGTAGTTTTAGGGGTGACAATTTTTTTAATGCTGCTATTTAAGCATTTTTATAGACTGCTCATTTTCGATTTTTTTTCCATGAAATTTGTTCTATGAGATATTTTTGATAACGTTTTATTCGAATCTGAAATAAAAAAAATAAATTTTTCAAATAATAGATCCAATATAACAAACAGAATTAAAAAAAATAATTTTATTTTCAAAAACTCAATTTTAAGTAATTATTAATTGCAAAGATAATATTAAATTTGCAGTTTTTATTTATTTGAAACTTGTTAATGTTACACGCAAATGATCTCCAAATTGATTTTTAATTCAACGATACCAAGAATCTCCTAAAACCGAATTTCACGACAATCAGATTATTTTTTAAAATTTGAATTTTAGTTTTCTGATTCCAAAATCGAATTTAGCGACTCAAAAATTTTTTAAAAACAAGGTTTTCTTCAAGTTTTTTCGTTAAAAAGCTTCCGTTCTCAAAGGGTTAAATGTCTATTATATTTCTGGACGGAGATTGGAATAGTAACGAATCGAATGGTTTTTATATAAGAAAAAAATCACGTGGCATATCGCTACTTTATCAATAATTATTTTTATAGATGTAAAGATAGTAGCATATTCGGTATTTGCAATGCATTTGCAATGTGTTGAATATTTCCGTGGAAAATTACGTTCAGCAAAGAAAGCTAGCTTTGCAACTGTTGTAAAATTCTTTAATATAATTAGTTTATACATTTAGGTCGAATGAAAAACTAAGAGCAAGACTAATCATATTAAAAAATTTTATAACAGTTGCAGAACTACTTTCTCTGCTGAACGCATTGGCTGTACACTCGGTATACTCGTGACGTACGCAACACGCTATTGTGTACACGCGGTCACTTTGTTTACATTCGCGTAGTGAAACTCGGGCTGATAGGTAACGTACTTCGCTTTAGGTCGTTATTACCTTTCGAAACGCGATCGTAACAAGTGCCAGGAGAAAACGAGATCATTCCCCACGAACAATTAGCAATCGTTAATGCGCACGATATCGATTAACTCGTACAAATGGCTTTGTATAAACTTCATGTCGAAGGGATGAGTAATCACTGAAGCGTGATTCGTTATTTATTTGAGATAGAAAGTAGCGTGCAAATTATTTATTTCGAAATAGAAAGTAGAGCCATAAAAAATGAGAATTATAAATGTTTTCGTTTCATGATTTTTAATGGTATTCATTATTTTTTTAACTCTAATTTCGTGCTCGAAACTTTTCGTTGATTTGGATGTAATCCGCTCATTTTTTTTTAGATAGAGAACGCGGATTAATTATTAGTCTAGGAAAGTCTAATTACAGGAAATTTGATTTACAAATGTATAGACTGAGGCTCGAAAGAATCTATCAGTAAAAAATATGTATAAAAAAGCCCATCAGAGCCTACATCAGTTGTTCGCACAGAAAAACTCTATTCTCGCGTGAGTGTAACAACACGAATCAAATAAACGTTTCGACCCTTCAATTTGGGTCAATATAAATATAAATCTAAATTACATAAGTAACGCAAATTTCAAGATGGTGATTTCCGACAATTTAGCTCGTTCTTCTTTATCCAAATGCCAAATGGGATTGATAGTCTTAGGGGGTTCATTAGGGGTCATAAAGACGTTCATCCGAAGCTATCTCATACAGACGTTGTATATAAAATTGATTGTCAAGATTGTGAAGCATTATATGTGGGCCAAACAGGTAGATGTTTGAAGACACGCATAAATAAACATAGAAATCATATAAATTGGAATATTCCGTAATAACAGAATACAGAATTAGTCGTCAGCATGATTTTGATTGGGAAAATGTCAAGATATTAGACGAAGAAAGGATAAGTACTTAATAAAATTCGGAAAAGATCCATATAAAGCAACAGAAATAGAGTTCGAATTTACAAAATGATGCATATTCTTTAGATCCACCTAATTTATTTATGGAATTGTGACGTTGTTTCCCCCTTTGTTCTTATTTTTATTTTTATTTCAATAACTACTAAGAATTTCTGTGCATCCGAACAGCTGATGTAGGCTCTGATGGGCTTTTTTATATTTAAAATTGGATTTAGAAACCGACTGTAAAAGAAATCGTAGCTTTATGCAATCGTATTTCTTTCGCTATTCTAAATGACATAGTAAAATATACGTCGAGAGAACCGTTTAAAATATCGTACGATCATCGGTTTTTGATAATTATTTTATGCGCGATCCTAATTAAAACCTACGGCACACGATGCTTGCTTTCTTGCTAGTTTAGCTGATAGATTCGTTGCGTGCTTCTTTGTGGTCTGCGTTGCGTACTGCTGTGATGGAAGCGCTGCTAGTCATGGCCTCACACGTGTTAATTCACTTGCGAGTTAGCTTGATGTTTGTATATATATTCTATTGTATAATTGTACATATTCTATTGTATATTCTATTGCTTTGTATATATTCTATTGTATAATTTTTTTCTTTTTTTGCTCCCATTTCTCAGTAGAAATGATAATAGAATCGATGTCGATTCAACGTCGATCGACGTCGATTTGATGCTTTCGACGTCGAATCGACATCGATTCGATGTCGATTCCATTATCATTTCTGACTGCCTTGATAACAAAGCCCGCGGAGACAGATTTTGAACAGAGCCTGTTACCAATTTTTACTTGCAGAAAGGTATCAAATTGTATACAGAAACAAATATATAAAATGAGGCTCGAAAGAATCTATCAGTGAAAAATATAAAAAAATCCATCAGAGCCTACATCGGTTGTTCGGACAGAAAACTCTTTATTTTCGTGTAAATGTGACAAAACGAATAAAATAAACGTTTCGACCCATCAATTCGGATCCTTATCAATGTAAAATATAAATCGAAATTACACAAGTAACGCAAATTCCAAGATGATGATTCCCAGCAATTTAGCTCGTTCTTCTTTATCCAAATGCCAAATTAGCTAAGTAATAAATAGTCAAGTGATTATCAAAAATACTGACTTATACAATAATAATAGTCATTCAAAAGAAAATTAAAAACGAAAAATTAGAGAATTATTAAAATTATTTATCTTAATTTTAATTTTATCAACTTACATGTAAGTGTTTCTCGCGACACTACGTAAAGGTCTTGTGGTGTCGACAGTCAGAGATGAAATAAGAGTCAAAATAATAATATAAATAAATATAAATAAATATAAAAATATAAATAATATAAATAAATTCATATATAGTGAGTCTAAAGAATACGTATCATTCTGTAAATTCAAACTCTGTTTCTGTTGCTTTATATGGATCATTTCCGAGAAATCAGTCTTTTATTAAGCACCCTTTCCTCATCTAATATCTTGACATTTTCCCAATCAAAATCATGCTGATGACTCATTCTGTGTTCTGTTATTACGGAATGCTGTGTAGTGTTCCAAATTCCAATCCTTCGTTTAAGTTTCGTTCTTAAAAAGCCCGGGTCCTCAGAAGATTAATGCGCTTAACAATTCGTAAATATTACCTAATTATTTTGAGCGTTACTTATAATTTCGGTATATTTGTGTGTTACAGTTCAACACAACTTGTAGCTACAACTCAGCTGCTGCGCATCGTCGGTGAGTAACAGATTACCTTTTAATTTGAAACATGGAATCTATAAAATACACGTGGCGTATACGTAGAAGTTATGTACGTATTAAATTAATAGCATATATCGGAATAAAACAGATGTACATACATATAAGATTTATTTATTGCTTTTAAATGGATGGGCTGGATAAATTAGAGATAATGAGATTAGCGATCCTATAACAATATCTGACCATGAGTTACTTTGTTAGAATCCTACAAACAAGAGGAAAAGGTATAGGTATATGTACTTTCTTCTTCTATATAGAATATTTCATTCATACTTCAACTTGTACTGTCTCTATAATATCTTAATTAAAGTTAGATGGTATTAGTTAAAGTGTGATAGTATACTGGGAAGAAATGTAAATACTTTCTCTTTCGTAGGATTTTGATAAAATCGTTCGTCATCAGACTCTGTTATAGGATTTTTAATAAGTAAATATTTAATCCCGAAATATGTACAATTTATTGTATGTATAAGGATATACAAAACTTGTAGAGATAGATTTTCAGGAATCACGAGAGATTAAGAGAATATTATCAAGATAAATCTTATAATATTATTTCAGTACTTTTATATTATTAAATATATCATTGAATAATAATCAAGTAATATACTTTTAAAATATAAAGTTTATATTTAACTTTATTGTGATCTCATGAATAATGAAGAAAGATTAGAATAATATTTTTCATTTATTTTCTCAATCTTTTTATTCTGTATGTGAAATAAAAATAAATTATCTTTATAAAACAATAGGGAAAATTAATAATTTAGTCATGTAATTTTTATCTTCCCTTTTTTAAATATTTTTTAAATAAACTTTGGTTAAAGAGATTGTTATAATAGTATTGATAGTATTTATTTTTTTGACCACGCGTCAATATTCTAATTTTTCATAGCCTATCCATCCATGCTTATTGATAATTTGATTGATCAAGTCGATCAATTTAAATTTCATAAATATTTTGTCATATATATGTATATATAATATTGAGGATGCAACAACAATCCCCTCCATTATTTTTATTTTTAATTGTTCAAACTGAATGTGAGTAATCGTTTCGTTCCTCTAATTGTCTCACAATCAGTCAATTTCTAGTAAAAGCGACCATCAAGTATCCGTGTATTAAGAGAATGTGGAGTTTTATTTTTGTGTGTCATACACAATACGAAATTTAACTATTAGATACGAGCTTTGTTGATCCATGTCGCGATAATTCTTGCGGAGAATAATTCACTGTCGCGGCGGAGAAGACGCGAGATTTTTCATTCGCAGTACAGTTTAGCGGCTGTAATGTTATATTGAATGGAAGAATCGTACTCTCTCCCTTGGTCTTCTTTCGCCCTCCAAAGAAAACGGTAGAAAAGGGTGGCTCGACCAGGGATTTTGCGCCATAATCGTCGGCGATGCTTGAAGAGTGTCATGATTAAAACTGAACCCTTCACGGGCACTCCTAATACGCCAGCACTGTCTAAATTTATGCGATTCATTTCGCGACGATGTGGAACGTAATCGATTTCCAAATTTATTCTCACGATATAAATCGTGATAAAGCATGTGCGATATCGTTTAATCAATAATTTAAATGTTTGACACAACGTAATTGAAACTATAGTGTCTCAATATTTGCCCTAACAATTTACGTTTAGAGATTTATATTCGAATTTATGCTATAAACAGTATAAACATATTATTTATATACTCTGTATATATTAATCAAGTAAATCCCTAAATAAATTAAAGTACGTACGTGGAACATCTTATAAATAAAATTACATCAATTCTTTCGATTAGCAACTGTTAACAATTTTGTTTAACATTAATAACATTAATACGTATTATTATAAAGCAACATACATTTCTGTCACAATTACAACTGTAAATTGCAAGACATCGTTCGATCTCGCTAAAAAAAAAAAGGGTTGTAAAGGAATAATACGAATCGGTAGCTATCGAAATATAAAAAAAAATCGATCGACAGCGACCGCAATAACCTCGCGCGGAGATGCACGTGGCGCTTTTTTGTGTCTGGTTACGCGGTCAGGCCAGAAATTACCTCCACGTACGTACATTTTGTGGCGCACGAGATACACTTAGGGGGAGATAGGGGCGCGGAGGGACGGGGGATGAGAAGCCCGAGGGTTGTTGACGGGGGGGCCGAGCCGGGCTTTGGGGCAATCTGCAGATACCTCGGCTGTGCCTGATTACGTTGCTACCTCTCTAATTACACGGCAACCTGCGACGATACTCGACCCGACTGCCTGAAACGAGGCGGTTCGTGGACCTTCGCCTTCGTGGCTGTACTACCAGGGGATTGGCGAAGAGAGGGACGCGTGGTTTTGCCGGGCGATAGCACGAACCGTTGCCGACGCCATCTCGGAGGTGAATCGCATTTCGCTTTACGTATGTGACGCGGCGGCGACGAGACACGTTGACTTCTTCTCGAAGATACATCAGCGATATCATGACGATAGGGTAAACTCGGGTATGATGGTCGTAGTTTTTTAAAATGTAAAAAACATACATTTATTCTTGTTACCTTTTAACAATATTTGGGAGATTATCTTTCACTGAAGCTTAAAATAACAAATACTGTCGAAATTAAAGAGAAAATACTTAACAGAACTTTAATATTACAAAGTGCTTTGGCCATCTTATCTGATTTTTAGGGAAAAGATGGCCATGATTTTAAGAAAGATAGCCATAGTATTTTATAAATAAATAGTGAAAATTAAAGTATTAATTATAGGTCACATTGCAATTTACGTACCTTTATTGTGTATGTAATGTTGATTATGGCAACTTAACTGTAATTTATTAGACATTATAACAGTTTTTAACAGACACGTGCAAAAGTTTGCAGATAGTCGAAAGAAAAAATATTGGATAATATTTATAATATTGTTATTTTGAACAGTGTACTCATATGAACTACTGTAAATATTGATTACCTTTAAGAATGACTATAAAAATGCACTTATTAATTATTGGAGAAATTATGGCCTATGGCCATAATACTCTAGTTTATCCTATATAATACTTGCAAAGTTTGCGAAATTACGCAGGATAAACTTAAAAATTAGTAATAACGCGCTGAACCACACGTGATTGAAATGCGCGATCTTTTCTTTAAGAGTAGATTTTTCTATAGGCTTATAGATAATTTCTTTTTCTATCGAAATTTGGTGGTTTAAAATTTGTAACATCAGAGATGTTTATTTGTTCAGAACAATTAAGTGGAAATTCTGTTTCTGTCCATTGGAAATTTTAAAGAAGTAAAATTTTATAATAATATATGTTAATTTCTATTTAGTTTCGCAAAATATTATTAATAACGCGAGCTCTTTATACTTAAGACTATAATACTTTATATAGAAAGACTACTAAATTTGGACATCTCTGATTTTTACGATTATAATCAACATAGGAGAGGCGTATCTCTGCGGGGCAAATAGAGCTTCGTTCCTCTACATTACTTTACCCCTCTGCTCCACCCATCTCTCTCCAATTCTAGGAGACGAAGACGATTGCTTCGTGGAGTCAGGAAATTGCGACTACGCGATCCCACACCCTCGCTTCCATTCCGACCTCACTCCTATCAGCCTTTATCCTTGATTTCATTTATCAGTTTCGGAGTTCCAAATCTCAAACGCATCTTCACAATAATCTCTTGACGAATTAATTATTTTATAATTGCAAGCGATTCAACAAAAATCTTCAATTTCCTAGACTGACAGGAAATTTTTATAATGTTGAATTTCTTAACATTTATTGCTAGATAAAAGAATGGGAAAATGTTATATCCAGAGTTTATTTAAAAAATTCTGCGCATTTTCATCTAACGAAAGGAAATTGATTACGAAAAGTGCGATAGTTAATTCAATCTTAGATCTACAAGATCGCAAGGATCGTCGCGAATTCTACTCTCCAAGTACTTTGTACGTAATCTTCGTGATAATGTAACGGTCGAAAAGCGTGTGATTAATATCGAGGCATCGAATTAATTAACGAACGTGATCCGAATAGAAAAGAGAGCGAAGAGAGGAAGGAAGAGCGCGGTATACCGATGCACGTTTCGCGGCACGCAATGGAATTTACATAATAAACATAATAATAATAACGATGATAATAGGTTAATACAGGGGGAACCCACGGCCCGGTTATCCCCCGCACATAATTAACTTCATCGGCGGCCGTATCCTAATTACCACGCCTCAAATAATATTTGTTGATAATGAACATTATTATTGTGTATAGCCGATCCGGGTCCCCGACGTTACGCTCGTTGTAATCGTCCTGTAAATTTAACTCTCTTAGCTTTTTTATGAACTAGGAAACGCGGATAATTGTTTGTTGCGTTTTATTTAGTTTACGCGATACATATATCTATGGATTAATGAGAAATATTAATACCGAGGAGATAATCTCTTACTCAATTGAAAATTGAAAATTACTACAAGAAAATATTCTGTTAAAGATCGCTACTTAAAAAAAGAAAGTAAATTGAATAATTACTTTTCTTAGCAATAGAATAATATTTTTCTGTGTGCACATTTGTAATGACAAAATGTTTATAATATATACTTTTGTAAATACAAATAGCTTAATTATTAACTTAAAAGAAAGGAAAGCAGACTGTCAAATTCAATCTTGAAATAATAATGGAGTGTGCAACTCAATTGTGTGAGGCTGTATGTATATGTGTGTATAAGTCCTCCTACATTTAAATAAAATATATATACTAACACAAAACTACTTAAAAATAGAAATTGCTTTTTGTTATAATACCATCAGGGACTCCGAATTGTATAACGGATAGAATCTTTGAAAGCTAATTAATTCTGGTTTTTTTTTGGAGTGAAATCACTCATTGTCACTTTTTTTCAAGAAGTGAAATATTTTCACTCTTCTCCAAAAATGGCTGCATTTTCACTCTCTTAGAGTGAAATTTCACTCCAAGAGAGAGAGTAGCTCAAAGATATTGTTCTCGCTTGTACGTAAATTTTACGTATCAATGGCATTCTAGGATTAAAGTTTGGAAATGCACATGTAGAATCTTATTTTTCAATAAATGTCCAATGGATTTTACGGAAATTCAATCGCGCATATTTCTACGTGTCCGAATTTATTAAATAATAGTCCACTGAACCGTGATTGAAACGCGATCATCGATGTAATGGAAATCGAGCCTTACTTGCGTCTCAAGTTTCGCCCGAGGGTTACCGAAGTGACAGACGTTGATTTCGGTTTCTGCAATCCCGAGGGTGATTTCGCTCTCCGCAGACAGGGACTCTTGAAATCGACAGTATCTCTCACAATCAGACAGTTCTTATTGCTATAATTTCAGAATTGTATTCTCTAACTTTTATAACGCTTAGTTACGTGTTATGTAATAATAATCTGATATATAGATTAGTGAACTGTATTTATTATTATAAATACAATGCACGATTTGGTGAACTACAAAGTTGTAAAAAAGATACGAAAGTTTGTGCGGTTTTTAGAAACAAAAAATTCGTGAAAAACGGTGACACGTCTCCTCCGTTCCCCGCTTTAACCTTCGTCCGTCTGATATAATTCTCTGACGTCTGCTCCTCCAGACGAATACGGAATGAAATCGCTTTACGGCCTTTCGACGCTGCGGAATATTAATAAATGCTTCATATCGCCGCCAGCTGACATCTGTAGATCGCATAAGGCATCGTCGTAGAATAAATCCATTCATTCTGGTGCACCCTGTATAATGTAATAATATTAATTTAAATAATATTATAAAATACAGCAGTAAGCAACAGAGTCGAGAAATACATTCAATTGATTGATAAAAGTTTCTTTTTTTTTTGTATTTATTTATGGTTAGCTACTCGTTGTTATATATTGATATTAATAGCAGATTATACCTGAAATAATTGAGAGTAATTTTTGAAAATAATTAATTAGGTAATTATATATAAATTAATTTAACAAATACAATGGAATAATACGTGATTACCCGTATCAATGAATTATTAACTTTATCACACACTGTCGAGGAAACTTTTTGACATTGATAAGCGTGATCATATTGAGAATTTTACGGAAAGAAATACGGAGAATATTTTCGATACTACTAGAAGAAAAAGTCTGGAAAAATCTAATTTTTATTCACTTAACACGACATTAGTTTGATTTTCTTATTTTTTTTTTTATGAGATCAAAAATAAAGGTTCGAAATGGTGGATTCAACATGGCTGACGGTATTTTAAAAATATAACTTGATTATTATAAAATACTCTTAAATCTATAGTGTTAAATTTAATCTAATTTGAGTCGCCATTGCTCCTACTCATCGATATCGTTTATTATTTTATACTAAAACAATGTATAGTTAAACAGTTCAAATTGGGTTAAATTCGATACTATCATAGTGTCTACTATATTTAGGAAATTTTTAATTAATAGTAATATCAAGTTTCTAGTTTCGATTTATTTGAAGCTCATCAATGTTGTACAAACAGAACTAATTTTCAAACTGTGATCATGAACTTTGTAACATTAGATGCTCCTTCATTGGTGGTTACTATCCTTTTGAAATTTGATATTTTCAGCTATATTGAATCCCAGCAGTACCAATAATCTTTTAAAATTAAGTTTTATATAATAATTAGATTATTTTTTGAAATTTAAATTGTATTTTAAAACCAGAATCAAACTTGGCGATTTCGAAAATTTTTAAAAGAAGATTTTTTTAATTTCTTTATTAGGAAGTTTTTGTTATAAAATGATTAATTATAATTCAAGTAGGTTAATCCAGAAAAGTCCAAATCAGACACAATTGAATTTATCAAACATTCGAAATAATCATAAATTCAGTTACGATAATCAAAATTCCAATTCATATTACCAGAATTTGTTTTGTTTGTATTTTTTGCTAGTACAACCAGCACGGTTTTCTTATTGTCAATATAAGTGCATGACTGAAGAATAGGAGGTGCGAGTTTTTCGAATTCTGGAAGCCCAACTATTTCTAGCGCTTATTATCGGGTAGAAAATAAAACGATCGATGAACGCGAAACTGCAGTGTCGTTATCCTTTTTCTTCTTCCTTCATTATCTATACTCTTCTCGCCTTTCTCTTCTTCCCTCCTTCTACTCTCTTTCTTCGCTTTCACCGCTAATATCCAGACGCCAGGTCGGGGGTGGCGATGACTCGGAGGCGGAAATGGAGCAGCTCGAGTCCGGCGGGTTAGTGTGCTTGTCTCTCACCCTCTCTTCTCCTGATCGTAGTTTCATCCCCATGCCTTCGTCCACTCACTGATCACCGCTGCACTTTGTCGATTCCCGACCATCCCACCCTCTTTCTACTACGACCGTTCCATCCAAGTTGGTACTTGAGAGGTGGATTAGGGGTGAACCACGTGATGAGGGCGCACGAATATATTACGATCGACGATCAGGAGAAGCCCCCTTTTTTTTTTCATGAAAAATTCTCCATCTTCGTTGTAACGCTGCGCGCACACACGAAGAACAAAGAGCGCGGGGAATGCAGAATAGGAATTGATGCTACGTGATTTTCTTTTTCTCCCTTTCGACGATCACGTTTCGACGCGATAGCGAATCGTCCGATTTTATGATTCTACCAAAGTGCAATTGTTCGGCCGCTCGATTTTGCGAATATTATATCAATTTGAAAAATCGCGATTCGATATTTCGAACAAACGCTACTTTGGATTTTAAAAAACTTAGTCTCATCTCTCGTGCCTTTCTGTTTTTATTTTATTATTGCAAGTATTATCTATTTAGCGAAAAATATTTCTCGCACTGTGTTTTCTTGTTCAAGATTTATCTTTACTTTCTTTAATTCGTTGTCTAATGTCCCAACTTGCGTTGTTTTAGCAAAGTAGAATTTTACATAAATTAAATCAGGATTTACATGAAACGCGCGAATTTTATTTAACATTAATCGTTCATCTGCAATCACATTTTGACTTTCTTCGTCTGCAATTTGGGTTCTTTTGTTCAGCCCAAATTTTTACCGCGTTCTAGGTTTTGTAAAAAATATGGAAAAATTCAGAGTTACTTTTCAGCATTTCTATTACATTTATATCAAATAATTTTTTTAAACTCAAATATCAGAATCTTTACTTAAAAGTTAAAATTTCAGTAAAAATGAGAATAAAATTTGGGAATGAAATTTCCCTTGTGTCAAAAAAATTTCAGACAGAGAGTTAACTATATTACTTTTAGACTCAGTTTCACCAATATAAGATTAACTTTAATCGGATTAAATTTACTCTTTATTTTTTTCCAATTCCAAGAATTAGAAAGAGGTGAACAATAAGTTAAATCGAAATTAAACTTGATCTCATATTGGTGGAACTCGTCCTAAAAGCAGCGCGTTATTTTGCGGTGCAGATAATTACAGATAATTAATGACGTTTTTGCATCCTGTTTTTTATTGCTGCACTAGACTGCACTCGAACTTTCTTTCTCGCTTTAACCAAATTTCAAACGTTTACCTATTTTATTTTAAATTGTAAAAATGTGTAGATCAACTGTAGAAAACAGACCCAGAAGTGTTTGTCGAATAATGGAGCTTCACTCGAAGTATTCGGTGAATATCCTGCACCTGTCCGCATATCAAGTGTCTGATCACGCTGACCGCCGTTTTCTGAATGTTACGACCGGTTCTCTTTGGCAGTTGCGAATTGCCAATCTCACAGATATCGCGTCGTACCGTGTCGTTCGCGGAAAATTGTGCGGCTGATGAAGAAAAGTCGATAACGCGGCGAGAGAAATATTTTTTTTTTACAGCCCCGGTGACGGTCGAGCGAGCTTGCTATTTGACCCCAAGGTGTAATGTTATTTTATATCTTTATTAAATTTCAGCCTATGTTTGTTAGCGAGACATACGTTTTCATTAAAAATTGAGAAATCGCGAGTCTCTCTTTTGCAACGTTTAATAAGAATAAAACGTTCGCATTTTTTTATTAATATTTTTTGTAGTAGAGTTATTATCTCGAACTACGAAACTCAATTTAAAGAATATACTATATCTTATTTTTAAATTTTTTTTATATAATTAAAATCATTCATGAAATTATTTTAGAAATATAATGGTAAAATAGGGACTATCTAGGATATCTGGAAAAAAAAACTGATGACAACTGACGATTGTTCTGCAGTTTCGTTCGCTCACCCTTAAGCGTACGTCCTCTTTAAAGCGCATTGCATAAGCCACGCGTCTGTAACGGGTGTTCGAGAAAAAAAGGCATTAACGCTATTAAGTATGACGAAGAATCGAATCTACAGATAAGTTACAACTTTTAAATTACATAGGTTGACATTGCCAGGCTATTTGATTTCTTGCTCGGGGACGTTATGAGTTTAGCTGTGCAAGCAGAACGAAGAAAAACAAGAGAGACGAACCGATCAACAGGCTTTATTGCGCTATTACGAAAGGTATAAAATAGAAGCGCTTTTCGAATCTCGCGATCAGATTGGTTTTGTGTAAAAGTCTCGCAAATAAAGAATTTCGTATTTTTCGGATATGCGGGATAAAAAACGTTGGAGTTTTCTAAAGTCGATAGTGCTGCAACTTAACGCACTGAGAAAAAAGTATAGTCAATTTTAATAAATATTTAGTTCAATACTGCCAACTAAACATTTACTTACAGTAAATAAATATTTGTTCAGCAAAAAAAATAATTGTTAAATCAAATTAACATTTCTTATATCAAATAAATAGATCTTTATATTTAATAAATATTTTTTTTCAGTGTGTTATGCGTTGTATAGATGCTGTACTTCCAGCAAAAGTATCAGAATTATAAGAAATTAGAGTATCATAGTTTACCTTACTTGATTAATTTATTGATACATTATTTGTGTTAATTGTATCTGTCTAATTTTACACGGAAAGAATGATTTTACTGAAGTATCTATTTAAAAATTCAGCTGGGTGCAGATTTCAAAATAATTGCATAATTTAACGATAATTTATATAGTTCCGTCATTTTCGACGGCAGCTATATATTTTTTGGTGTAAAACTATAAATATTCTATATTTATATTATAAAATTATCTATATTTTTCGATACCGTGCTAGCATGATTTTTCTATCTTCCCGTTGCATATCCGCCTTTTCGGTGTCTCTTGAAATCTCTCTGGATTCTCTTCCGCCATCCACGGTCCATCGCCTTTTTTTTTCTAATGACCTCCGCCTTCTTTTATCTCGAACAACCGAGTCGTTCTAGACTTCCCTCAGAGTACGTCCTTGAGTCTTCTGGAATCGGAAACGGAGCTGCCGCAGGAAGAAGAACGGAGAAAGTCGCTTTGCGACAGAGACCGATATCCAGAACGACGGAGGCTGATCGAATTACACACGTCCCTTACCATTGCCTGTCCCTCGATACGATGGAAGGGATTTGGAATTGCAAATATCCAACACGCTCGCTCGGCGAATCCATCCCGCAGGATCACTCTTGTCGACGACGTGAGTTCGTCGTGGTTCTACGTAAGGAGTTATCGAACGCTTTTCCGGTATACTTGGCACGTGCGATCGACGTTGTGTGCATATGTGTGCGCGCGATAACGAAAGAGCAGAATGATTCATGATAATTCGTTGGTTTAATTTTACTGACATTTTCAGAATTCATAATTTTGAGAAAGAAATGGTTGCAATTAATAATTTAATGATAATTTATAATCATTTCTCCGATGGCAGCTATATTTTTTTGTAGAATCATAATTATTGTTATTATTATTACTAACATTGTAGCAGTAATAATTATAAAAATGGACCTCCTAACTATAATTATTTTAACAATATAGTCACAAATATCAAATACTTTTCTCTCGAAAGGTTTTTTTGCTTGCATGTTTTGAAAATTTTGGGCAGAATATTGCTCTAAGTAAACTCTTGGATCGTAATTATTTATTCACGTTTAACTTTATATATGACTATATATAGAAAGAATGTTTATTGAAATATGTCTAAAAATTTAGCTAGCTATATTTGAAAATGATTTTATTGAATCATTAAAATAATTATGAAGAAATTTCAAGCATGATGAGTTGGAAAAAGTTTTTGACATTTTAACGATCAGCTTTTAAACTTCAACAAAATCGTTCTTGCCGCCATTGTGTACTTACATTGGAAAATTTTGAGTTAATCGTACACATGTTTATAACGTTTTTTCTCTGTAAGCCGCACGTATTAATGAGGAATACATTTATCACAACCGGATTCTGTTGCTCTCATCGTTCAAGCGTCTCGATTCTGTCCGAACGACCGGAAAATGGGTCGGCAAGAAAGATAATCCGTAACGACTCGGTTGAAGATAAAAGGAGGAAAAGAGGGTCATTAAGAGGGTAGGATATAGCACGACGACGAATGCAGGCGGATTATGGAGGTGCACAGAAAACGAAGCCATTGCAAGAACCGAAGAATTATCTGGACAAGTTCACCGAACGTCTGTCAGCATCCATAAAGAATCCTATCCGAAGTCAGACGAATCGCCGTCTCCTTCGTAATCGCGATGCTACCCCTTGGATCGCCGATTCTACCAACGTCCTTTAATCGCCATCGTAATTTAACGTCGCCATTTCTTTCTAGTTCATGATGCTTGAAATAATGCAGGCAGTTTAATTAAATAATATGCAGTAAAAAAGGGTTATATTTGTGTTAAAACCGTCTATGTTAAAATTTTTGTATTGAATTTTTAACATATTCAAGGGTTAATTTAATATAATGTGATTGCGTTATTTAAATATTTTGTATTAAATTAATGTTTAATATTTTTTAGTTTAAGTAACACAATTTGTAAGTAAACAATTTATATAAAAATAATGTATTTTTTAAACATAAATTGTAAAATAAATTAATATAATACGTAAATTTAGTATATTACGTTAAATTAACACATTTAAAAAAATTAACATTTATATATACCTAATATTATAAAATATTAATTTTATTATAATTATAATATTATTATAAATGTTAATTTTATTAAAGAAATATTCTTTCACGATTTGCTTACAGTTTGTGTTAGTATTATATTTGTGTTAAATTTAATATGTTTTATGCGTCTCAAACGGTCTAATTTAAATTTTTGTGTATATCAACGCGAGACGAATGTATTAAAAATAATACAAATATTATGTAAAAAAAATAAGAAAAACTGTGATACTGATACAACTTGTGAGCAAACTATAGAAGCATATTTTTTCAGTAAAATTAACATTTTGATATGTTAAATTAAGACGTATTTTATTTGTTCATTTACTTATAAGTTGTGTTATTTCGACACTAAAAAAAGTTGAATATCAATTAACATAATCACATTATATTTCATTAACACTCGAATATGTTAAAAATTCAATACAAAATTTTTAATGGACCAGTTTTAATATAAATACACAAATTTTTACTGTGTAGATGTCCTAGAATCTTAAATTTTAGTTCTCCCGTCTTATTCTGGATCTCAAATCTTTTTAAGTACTTAGATTTCCAATTTGTTTGATGTCTCCCTTTTTACAGATCGAACTAATTTTGAATGTTAGATCTTTTGTTTTTTTTTTTTAGCGATCACTTTGACCGCTTATCGATAAATACAACCACCGCGCTCCACCGCCGACGATACTCTGACGAATATTTGTGTCAACGGAAATGTACAGGCGACCGCGTATATATATCTGACCCGGATCGTTCGATAGTATCGATACACCGAGAGCGCGACAGAGCGAGCGGACGATCGCTTATCCATCGTCACGAACGATTTTTTTTTGCTCCCTTCCCCGAGGATTTATATTTTACCTCGCGATCGCGCGTTGTGACGGAGTGGTCGGGGTTGAAAAAAAATCTGCGGGAGTGACCGGAACGAGTACGACCTCGTCGGTGGCTCCTGTAAATTCTTCGGGATATATATCGATATCGCACACCGCGAGCTTTTACTTTGCCGCGGACATATAAAAAAAATATCTCGATGAGGGGAGGAGAGAGAGAGAAAGAGCGGCACGCGAAAGCTGTATTTTTATGGAAAAAAAATGTTGCGAGCTGTACGCGCTGTTGGAGGTCATCGGTATTATTTGCGTATCGTGCGCGCGCAAGCTATCGACGTGACAAAATTACGCAACCGATTGGCGACAACTAACTGCAAGCGGACTGTAAACTTCACCGTTCGCGAAAATTGAATAAAAAATATAACAATGGACACAAGCGGGTCGAGGAATGTTTAGAAACATTTTTTTTAAGTCTCGAGTTACCGCAGCGATCATATCGCGCGTAAATTAATCCCGATAATAATAAAGTAAACATTGTTCGATTGTACCCTCTGGAGGGGTGATTGGGGGTTGAGGGAGGTACAGGCGAGCGCAAAGCGAGCGATATAAATATTCGCGGCTGCTCGCGACGGGGTCGGAGGTGCACGACGCCGAAATTAGATGATGTAAATTGCATTACACCGGCTGTCTCGGTGCTGGCGCCTTTTCTCCTCTGGGTTGAAGATACCTACCCCGCCGTTATCGGGAAGAAGAATGACGGTCGCCTCAATGTCGGGATATCGATCGTTTCTGAATTATTCGAGGTTGGAAATAGCCCGACGTCAGTTTAACCACTGCCGTCGCGGTTTGCGATGTATATTTTTCGCATACGCGGCTGGTGCATATATACGCGCGTGTGCGCGCCAACGTTATCCGGAGTTTAACGCAGCGCAGCCGAAATTTTGGCATCCGGCTTCCATGATGTTTCGTTTTTCGCCTTTTACATGTCGTTCCGGTTACAATGGATCAGCATGGGTTACAATGCTCGGCTGTGATAGCGTTTTGTCCGACTCTGTGTCGTTCCGTTTTTTATTTTGTTTAAGATGGCTTCCGCGCGAATTAATAGTTACTCCGGATAACATTGCGTACGTAACGAATCTATTTTTTTACTCTTTTCTTTTCTTTAAAGTGTTTATTTCAATTTTTAACGAGAGAGAGAGAGAGAGAGAGAGAGAGAGAGAGAGAGAGAGAGAGAGAGAGAGAGATGTATGATGTATAATATATAGAATAACTTAATGTAACATTGTTGTTGTTATTATTATAAGGATAAAATCTAAAAAAACATTACCGTGCGTCTATCAACATCTGTAGTCATTATCTCCTGCGTCGGCCGATAATTATGTGGATTGTATTGATCCATTTTTTAGGGAACGATAATGCGCCGAAATTAGCCGGAAGTACGATATTCGTATTACAACGTTCATTTTGTAAAATACATGATTACGCGTTGTTTGATCCGGCCGAACGATCGGCGAAATAACATGGCCGATCCCCGAGTTGCGGCCCGAGTTTTGTAAACTGAAAACCGATTTGATATTAACCCAGGTGAAATTCGAACTTTGCGGCGCAGTCGGAAATACCGCGCGTTAATAACGACCGCAAAACAAAACCTTTCTCTCTCTCTCTCTCTCTCTCCCTCCCCCTCTTCATTTATTTGCGGTACAGTATGATGATCAGCGATCCTGAGTGTCATCTGATATCAGCAATCGATATCAAGCGATATATGAATTCATACAGTTTGCGGATACTCTGAATTAAAAAGTAATAATTAATTCAGTCTGTCTAAATGTAAGTTTTAAAATATTGTTCTAAAGTTTCGAAATTGCAAAGGATAGAAATCCTTGATATTACTGTGCAATGTCATGTGAAAAAGGAAATGTATTCATATACACGATTACCGCAAAACTGGGAATCAGGAAAATCAGAGAACTGTCAGAGTTGAAAATGTCAGAGAAAAGTCAGAAAATTTCGCAAAATTTTCTGGAAAATTAAAATTCTTGGCTTTAAAGAAGTTTAATGAAAAAAAAAGTTACTAAATTTTAATACATATTTCTTTGAATACTAAGTAAACGTAAACTTATAGTAAATAAGTACTTAATAAAAAAATGTTAGTTAAATTAAATTAATGGTCTTGTATCAAATAAATATATATAATAGATATGTGGTTCATATTTAATAAATATTAACTTAGTAATATTCAAATATTTATTAAAATTTAATGTTTTTTCACTGTACGCGTACATTACGCAATTTTCGAATATTATCAATTGAACAATTAAATGTAGGTAACGTCAGCAGCATTACCAGTAATGTAGGGTAAGATTGCCGCAATTGCATCACTTTTCACATAAAGGCTTATAACACAGAAGTTATTCTTAAATTTTTCGAAGCATAATAAACTACACTTTTTTTCTTTTTTTTTTAATATAATTTTTCATATAATTTTTTTGTATTATTGTAACGTTTTAAATGAGAATTTTTTAGTATGATGCGATTTTGACAACGAGGAAATCCGTTGCCTAAATCGTACCACACATACTAATATTCCTCATTTAAAACATAATAATGCAAAAAAATTCAAAAATTGCATGAGAAAAGGAAAAAATTGTATTTTATTATGTGCCATTGAAAACTTAAAAATATATTTTTTATAATTTCTGAAACACAATATACATATAATATATAATAATCATTGCAGGAAGTAATTTAAAAAGTTTCTATGAGAAATAACATAAACACTTCATGGGTTTAGAATATACATTTTTACATAATAATAAATGGAATAAAAATGTAAGAAATCTAAAAATATTAAAAAATATTAATATAAAACTCAGGCAAATAAGAGCTAGAACACAGTTATTATTTATGTGTGATTATACAAAATTCTTTTCTTCTTTAATTCATACAAGTCAAAAACAAAAAATCAATGTTTCGGTTATTTGCAGCCATCAAAAAAATGTTTATAACAGAATGAGAACCACTTCTGAAAACCGGTGAGTTGATTTATGTCAATTTTATGTTTTTAGCACAATAGAATACGTGTTTTTATAATTATTTTATTCTGTCATTTAGTACATAACAATTTTGATATTGGGTATGAAGAGCTGTTCTCACATTCTAATGAGGAACCACTCGAGATTTTGAGAAGTTGTACTCGCATTCTTCGGTTTTATTAGATACACATTTTTATATTGATTGCGGATTTTAAGAGTATTTTATCCTAAAGATGGTTGCAAATAACAACCGAAACGTTGATTTTTTGTGCTTGACTTGTATGAATTAAAGTAGAAAAGAATTTTGTATAATCACATACAAATAATAACTATGTTCTAGCTCTTATTTGCCTGAGTTTTATATTAATATTGTTTATTGAGAGTTCTTTATAGAAAGTTAGATTGTGTTGCAATTTTGGGAAAATAGAGTATTTTGTAAACTTTCGTTTGTTTAACTTGTAAATACAAATGTAAAGTAAACTTTAGCCTTATTAATTTAATTTTAATAATACTCTAATCAAGACTTAGACTATTTAACTTCTAATTTCTGTAATTCTGTTATGAAATACGTTAAAAAATAGCAACGCTGTCACGAATTTTTTATTTACGTAAATAACACTCTTATTGCGCTTCATGTCACGAGTAAAACGTAGCAACGTTGCAGTACATGTAGTTCTTAAATAACTCATAAGAAAGTATGTGAGTACAATAATTGAATTTTTAAGCGAGGTAGTGCGATTTAGGAGCCGGTGAGATTTCGGCAATTTTACCCTACATTGCTATGTTAAATTGCTTTCTTAACAAAGTATTTGACGGTTTCTAAATCAGGATGGAACTACAACAATGTTTAAAATATTATTCAAGTATTAGGGAAAATCATGAAATTTTATCTAAAATTATTGAGAAACTTATTGAATTTCAGGATAAAGAATTTGTGGCAAACTGATATAGTACATACAATTTCAGCAATGTTCTAGCAATATTGCAAACGTTACAGCAATGTGCTGTATGGAAGACATTTCTTGTAAATATTGTATGTACTATATACATCTTAAATCAATCAACAATTGCTTCTTATAATTGGTTAAATTTAAGGCAATAGCTCATCGTTTTATACAGTCGAGGTGTTTGATAGGAAGTTTCTGTCGTCGAAGTCTAACATGGGGCTACAATCGAAGGATCTAGGCTTCGAGCTGGTACTCGTTCTATATATCCGCTGATACTCCTCTGACAGGATGGATCTCGCTGTGGCTGAGGGATTAATCATTGAGTGCGGTACTTCGGGGTTCGCATGCAAAATGGCTGCGATCGATCCATCGCAACGCCGACGAAATGATTTCGTAACGAGGCTCTCTCTCTCTCTCTTTCTCTCTTTCTCTCCTTTCTGCTCTATTCGTCCACCTATTCGTCTCTCATTTTCTCTCATCGCTTTAGTTCTCTCTCTCTCTCTCTCTCTCTCTCTCTCTCTCTCTCTCTCGCTTCCCCGCATTTGCTCGATCTCTTCGTCTTTCTTTCTCCCTGTCAATCTCGCTATCTCGTTCGCTCGCCTGCTCTTTCCGACCGTCCGACGTCTGGTTCACGACCTCGTTCTATTCTCGCTGAAATTACGAGCTCTGTCGGCTCCGTCGTGCTTCGAAAGAGCGACTCCGCGTGCAACCGCACGCCACGACGGCGGAAACTCCGTCGCGACGCTCTTCCCCGCGCGCGAAAAAGGAAACCGGTTCGAGGTAGAGAAGTAGACGCGTTATTTTCGGTGAACGAACCTCGTTCATGCAATCTAGAGATTATAATTCGCCGAACTCTTGTAAAAAATTTAATTTTTTTTTTCACAATAATAGCGTTATTCTGCATGCCATACCTCGAAAAAGGAAACCGGTTCGAGGTAGAGAAGTAGACGCGTTATTTTCGGTGAACGAACCTCGTTCATGCAATTTAGAGATTATAATTCGCCGAACTCTTGTAAAAAATTCAATTTTTTTTTCACAATAATAGCGTTATTCTGCGTGCCATATATTCTCTGTGTAATGCGATTAAATGGTAATTACATCCTCAATTGAACCTCTTGCCCCTCCGTGTTCATTCATGATAGCAGCTTTTGGCGTAAGATACATTTTGTCACGACCGTATACCTATATCGCGTGGAAAATTATATCGGATTCGATCTCCCGGTTATTTTAACGTCACCGATCGAACTCGAGCCGAAGCGACGCGGAAATTTGATTACGTCCTTTTTTTTTAAAGTGCTACTCATCCTCTCTCGCGGTCTGCCGATTACGCGGGCCGAGCGCGCGATGTCAATTATTCACGTGTAACGAAATTGATTAGCCCAGGAACGGCGCGCAATGCGTAAAGGCTGCGGTCGTAAAATGGTCTTAATGGTCTTACCTCGTCCGGTCGGAATTAATTTACTGCCGCTTTGTTGCGCTATTATGAGATGGGCAGAAACTTTTTTTAATGACAGTTGAAGTGTTTGCTATTACGGTTATTAGAATTATTACGATTATTAACATTATTGTGAACGGAACGTCAGTACGAATAGCAATTATAGTGATATTTCGTACATTTTTGTACCTTTTTATAAAGAATAATTTAATTTCTATCATGTTTTGTGGTTGAAATCTTATGGGTTTTTTTTTTACTTCTCGTTAATTTTTTATTTAAGTGTTTATTGTAGTTTAATTTTAGATTTTTATTTTCACCTATTAAATAATTCAATCTTGAATTACTAATATACACTATATATGTGTACTTGCATATAAATTTATTAATAGTTTCAATATATTAATATCTTTATAATATGATGCTTGATGGTAGCATCAAATTATTAAATTGCTTGTCAATTTAATTCGCGATTACTAGAGTACTTTTAATTGCGTTTACAGTCCGGAAAAATAATTCGGCGCGCAGTTCTGGAAAGACTAAAATATGATATATATGCAAGTACATATATAGTATATATTAGTAATTCAAAATTGAATTATTTAAAGCAATGAAGATCCAGCTTCGGTCGTAATAGGCATTTTTCTTGTATGATGTTTCTCACATATGCGGTCTAAAATAAAGATTCTTAATATTTTTATTTTAAGTTATTTTTTGAATAAAATTCGCTGTAGAATATTTAGAAAATTCTGAATTGTTTAGATAAATATCCAGGGAAATGAAAGTATAAATTTCTTTGATGATGCTCTTTATTTTTTCCATTATCATGAACGGAGATCAACGTATAAATGATAGAGGAACGGGTGGCGAATGGCGCGCGAATATTTTATTTTTGTGTTATCGTTAAATTTGCACAGGGACGAGGGTCGCGCGATGTAGGTAGACCGCAACGGGTTTGAGCATTGTTTCTGATACGGACATTGACGTAAATGTTGCCCACGCGAACGCGAAAGCTTCTCGCGGAACAGCCGCTCGCTATCGGTCGACGTTGACAACGCGGTATGCACACATGTCACATGATCGTTATATCGATCACCTCCGGCGTTGCTCCACTTGTCACGAATCTCCTTCGCAACGGGAACATTCGCAATATCTAGAGGAAAAACATCATTCGGGAAAACGTACCGCAAACGGTCATTCGCTTGCAATGAACAATACTCTTGAAACACTCTAAAAAATATCGATGTGGATTTAATACCTCTAGTGTGGATTTAACACCCATGCGGTGTCGATATAATTTTCACTGTGCTGGTGTTAATATTAACATCAACTTTAGATTTCAAACCTGGTGTTTATATCAATATCATTATGGTGAAGATTTAATTCCTGTAGATTTAAAATCCCATGATGTTAAATCTATATCATATTGGTGTTATTAATATTAACATCAACACAGTGAGAATTATATAGACACCGTTAGAGTGAATAGATTCATATAAAAAAATTATATAATTTTCAGAAATAGAGAAAGATAGCTTTATAATGAAACATAAAGCCTATAAGAATAATATAAATTCTTTAAATATTTATAATTTTATTTTCTACATATGTATATCACACCGAGAGAAAAGTGTTTAACATTTGTAACTATGATTACACGGTTTTTTATTTGGTACACCATGGCTATCAACAGTTTCCGGCCAATGAGTAATTTTATTGTATTGCAGAAAGGATTTTTATAAATAAAAGTCTAGTATACAAGTGCTTAACGTATTCTAGTATTTAAAGTATCGTATTCTTAAGTTGATTGTAATGAATTTTATATTAATTTATTTAAACACACAGAATATAAAAAGTAATTATATATTTATAATTACATATAATGAATTTATTAGTTTATATTTTATATAAACAGAAAAACCTAACAAAAATTGTAAAATTATATTTTGGTCGAAAACTCGGCAATCATTGTATATAAAACTATAAATATAATTATTATTAACATTGTAGAATAATGACATAAAAATGGAGTTTTAAATCAGAATTATTTTATGACGCTACAATTATAGTGACAAGTATCAACTACTTTTTTCTCACAGTGCATCTTTGTAACACTTGAAATACTTTTCTCTCAGTGCATCATTATGATACTTTTTATATTTTTGTGAATTACGCGAACAGCAACTTTTAAGATGAATATCGTTCGGCCTATGCTAATTTTAACGTTTCCATGTAACTAACGACCGTTTTTCACAGTCGTGCGCGATAAGGCGCGTGGATAAGAAAAAAGAAAGAAAACCTCACCGACTCGGTTCGCCCACGCAATCGCGGCGACATTTTCCTCGCCCACATTTCGTCCTCGGTTCGCCCCCACGAGGACTATAGTCCACAAGGGTGCTCGAGCGAGCCAACTATGGTCGACGGTGATGGCGACTCGCGCCCGAGGGAGATTTTATGACAAACAAGCCGGCAAGTGCCATCTGCGGCTGTCAGTGCCATCGCTTGATACCACCCCCTGCGTACGCCACATCCCCCATCCCCTTTCCCTGACGTCAACGTTAACAACGTCAAGGGTGGCCTACTAGCTTTGCCAGCGAAGTGTTTGTCGGGGGATTAGACCGCTCGATGTCCAGCCTTGCTGTTGAATCACGACGATCCATAGGACATTTTGCTGCGAGTGCACTCCGACCACCCTCCAAGCTGCAACCCTTGCGAGCGTGATCCCATAGGCGCACGTGCGATGTATTTAGGGCATTGACTGAAGCCCTAACTGCAGAAGTGCCCTAATTAGGGGTGCGAACGTGTTGACGAGTTTTATAAAGAAACGAATGGCGAGGTATAACCTACAGATTGTGTATTAAAAGAAGACGCATCTTATCTTAATGAGTGGTTTCCGACGAATTTTAAATTTAGTCGTTATCATTTTTAAGTACATAGGTGATTTGCCTAAAGGCTTTACGCAAGTTAGAAGGTAGGTTGGAATGATAAAAGCAATAACGATTAGTTGAACTAAGGACTTTTGTAACTTTGTACAAACAAAACAATCAAATTAATAAGAAAAAGCTCACAGACAATTAAGAAACAACGCGTGTTGTTTTGTGGAGTGCAAATTCACAAATTGACTGCGATTTTTAACGATAGCCAAGATTTGTGAAGATTTTTTTACCGCTGAGGATGGTTCCAAAATAGGACTGAAACGTTTGAAAGTACTGCATTATAATTGATCATATTATGTTGATGTTTAATTATTAATACTATTGAAATTTGTACGCACTATAATTACCGCGTTGACTCTTAATTGTCTGCGAACTTTTTCTTATTAATTTTATTGTTTTGTTTGTAAGTTGGAATGTTTTTTCGAAGCAAGTACCTAGCTTCAAACTTTCCAAAAAATTTTCATTTTATAGTTATCTTTTTTGCTAGTACATATTATATCACGGTTAAATTTACACTAATTACACCCTTATGAGATAAAGGAATCTAAAATGAACTTTAAGTCTTTTGAACATTTAGGCAACACTTTTTATTTTTCTTTTCCAGAAGAAGGTTTTAAAGGGAACTATACTATGGTGCTGTGGTCACCATTTATCCACTTAAAGGTTAGTCATTATCACTTTAATCTATGCGTTCGCAATGGTAGTTATTTAATTCATTGCAATTATGATCGTAATTTTTGAGTGTCACTTATGGAAATAAGGGCTCTAATTTTCTACATTAAAATCTACATTAATTCTACGTAAAAATTATAATCTGCCGCATCTTTTCCATGTATAATCGCATGGTAAATAAAATTACGTACTCCTGACTACGATTATATTCCTGTACGTATATATCGTGTTGCGACGACAAAGTCCACCGTGAGCTCTATCACTCGACGTCGCCGACTAGATAACTTCGTCCGGAAGCGAATCGACAGGCGGCGAAGAGTGGAAGGCACTAAGTAGCACGAAGGAAAGGAAGAAAAAAAAAATGAGTCACGTTTCAATCCGACTTTTCAAAGCAATAGGACCGCCTCGTTTTCTGCGCCGAAATCATCGATCGAAATGCAACATATATCATGCTTTCCGCGTTCGCCCGAGTGTGGGTGACCTGAAAACTTAAGAGCCGTGGACGCGCGCCGTTCCCTAAATTTCCCGAAAGCGCATTCGTTGCAAGCGCGGAGAAAAGAAATCGAGGAAGAGAAACGTGGAAAGGATGAGAGTTCCGAAACGAGCGCGTGGAAAAATAGGATGAGGCGAATAAAGGAAGGACAAAAAGGAAGCGAGCGTGAAAGAGAGGGAAAAAAGGCGAGGGGGAAAAAAAAGAGACGATGTGCTTCCAGGGGATCTCGTGCCACCTACGGTGCACTGGCAGGCTCGCTTGCTTATTACGCGACCGAGTTGGTCTCTCTTTCCATCCTTTCTCTCTCCCTCTTTCTCCCTTCTTTTTTCGGTTCCATCACGTTCTTGCCTGACAGCGAAAGTTTCGTCCCCAATGTGGGGCTCTTTACGCTGAATTCACTCGCAGAGTCTCTCAGATTCCACCTCGCCTCCGCAGCGGAGAAAGTGCATCGCTTTGAACGAATGGACGAACGAAAGCGGGGTGGAAGATCGAGACAGGGTGGGAGAGGAAAGCAGATATCTAACGAAGGACAACGGGAGTGAGTTGACCCACCGAGAGACAAAGGGGTGCCGAGATCAAGGGAGAAAGAGAGACAAGTTCGAGGGATCCGACGAGAGGGAATCGAAGTGCCTCGGCAGTGCGACAGGAACGACGAGCGCGATGGCAGGGGGGTTGCCGGTGGTTGGAAGCAGGACCCGGGTCAGTAGTTGCCCGTCCACCGGCGGGAAATATCGGCAAGAGTGTGGACGGGGATGGTCGGTCGGTCGCCGGGGGATGAGTTGGGTCGGGATGGCATGGGACGCGCAGGGGGATGGGGGATACTTAAGCGCGGCCGTGCGCGCAGAGTGG